>NC_060895.1:24903902-25119721 GCF_014805685.1 Silurus meridionalis
CATATAATAAAGACTCGATGCAGAACACACAAGGAAGTGAAACACTAATAATAAACCTCTTTTATATGATACACATCTCATAAACTCTCCACTGGAGCTTCATGATAACATGCACAATAAAAACACAAAACACGTACATGAAGTGCGGCGTCTCGGTCTCCTAACACGGCTGGAGATCTGATTCTCTCTTACCTCAGGTACAGGAAGTGGAGTTTTCAAAGGGAAAGCACAAGAGTCTATGGTAACCATGGTGACGTTCATACATTAACAGAGATCTATTTTTAATATCTAACCGCTTAAAGGAGACTGAAAAAGAGTTTGGGGTTAAAACATTATATTATATTATATTATATTATATTATATTATATTATATTATATTATATTATAATCTGAATTTGTATTTATGAAGTATTTAATTATTTTTTAATATTTACATTAAAATATAAATTAAACCATTTTATGTTTTAAATCAATTGTATCAATGATAGAAATATTTACATAAATAGAAAGAGAATAATGAATATATAATTGTTTTTAATAATATTATATATTCATTATTCTTTCTCTATTTATGTATTTATTTCTATTTGTAACATTTATTTTAATATGTATTATATGTTAATTTATTTATTTGTTTATATTGTACATATTGTTTATATTTACATTGTTTATGAATTTATTTCTAGTTGAATATTATTTAATTTATGTTTATCATTTTTCTATTTGCACTTTTTTTTTCAATGTTATTTCAATGTTTTTATTTATTAATTAATGTATTGATTGATTGATTGATTGATTGATTGATTGATTGATTGATTGATTGATTGATTATAGCTTCCAGATCAGTGGATCCCAGGCTGGGGGTTACGACCACGTGATGTTGCTTGACATAGAAATGATGATTTTACACATGAATATGATACACATCACTCTTGAATTCTCTTCATGCAGTTCTTCATTCAGCCAATCATGTAGCATATGATTCTGCAGATGCAGGAGTGAGAGCGTCAGGTTCACATTCACATCAACCATCAGAATGAAAAAGACGTTGGCTCTCTGTGATCATGTCTTGGCTGCAGGTTTGGGTTTTTCCGAAGCTCCTGATCTTCTGCTGGGAATTTCAGTCTTTCAGAGTTTACACCGAATGGTGCGAAAAACAAAAAACACCCAGTAAGTGGAGGATCTGCAAGCTGAAACATCATGTTGTTGAGTGACTTCAGAGGAGAATGAAGTGACTGGTCGGAACCGACACAATGATGTGGAGAAAAACATCTCAGTAGGTGGATGAGCTACAACAGTAAAACATCTCATCAGGTTCCTCACCTGTTAGCCAAGAACATGAATCTGGAGTTATCCTGAGCATTGACTGTAATAAAAACAAACCTGGTCTGTTTCTCATCTTCAGCTGTCCAGTTTTGGCGAGTCTGTGCTCATAAAGCCTCAGATTCTGCTTATTCTCCTTTGATCTCTTTCACCAACAAGGTGTTTCAGCCTGCAGATCCAAACTCACTGAGTGTTTTTTGTTTTTTGCACCACTCTGTGTAAACTTTACTGAATGTTGTGTGTGCAGGAGATCAGCAGTTTCTGGAAAACTCAAACCCTCTCATATGGTAGCATTAACCACCAACAACACCACAGATAAAGTCTGTGATGTTTGATGTGAACATTAACTCAAGCTCTAGACCCTGGATCTCCATGATCTAATACACGGTGCCGTTGCTACATGATTGGCTGATTAAAAAAACTGCATCAGTTTTAGCTAAAGTGATATCTAGAATATCTCCTGACAATCTGGACTAGCATAGGATTCACACAAGCTTTTGAAAACCTTTTAAAATCTCTGTTTTGAATACAAGCCTGCTAGATCTTCTGGAAACCAAAATAGTCGCTTATATCACAAAATATATCAGATAACCGATGATAAAAAATGTGTTATGGTCATTTGGAATGACTGCTTGTTGCTAGTTTAACTCAACATGCTAGCAAGCTAACTGCAGACAAATTAGCATGCATCAGTCAAACACATTTAGTTTCTCTGTGATTTATATGAGTTAGCTAGCTAGCTGGTTTAGCATTCGGTTTCTGCAGCTAAAAGTTTGTAAGTTACAGATCCAACATCATTGAGACTATTTTGTGAAGGAACATTGGGATTAATGTGTTTTTAAAAATCCAGGACTGTGGATGGAATCATGTAAACGTCCATCCAGACAAATGATGTTGATTATATGTGTAGTTATTTCTATATCTTGAGAACAACGATGGACAATTGTGTATGACTCAATCAGTCATGTGATCTGTAGATCGTCTAAGCCCCACCCCCTTTAAACAACCCTGTTCATCTTGAGGAGTTTCAGCAAGTCTGCCCCTGAACGTCATTTCAAAACGTTTATAACATGAAACCACGGAGCGTAAAGAGCTGATATAATAACTGATAAGCAGTGAAAGGTTGAGGTGAGATGATCAGTAGGCCAGGAGGTTGGACCTGCTGCGTGTTGAATGTAAGCCTCTGATAGCGCATTGTGAAATGTCAGGAACAGAACAAGGAGATCACCAAACCCATGGAAACACACGTCCTTACCTTCCCCTCATCGTCTAACAGAAGAACCTGCTTCCCATCGAAAGCCTTCACCCGAGCCCCAACCGGGACCCCGAGGCCAGAGTCCACCCAGACATGATCACCCTAAACACACACACACACACACACACACACACACACACACACACACACACACAGCCGTGTTAGTCTTCATACACTTAAAAAATTCATCATAAAACCATAAAAGAAAAACACAGTTATACTAAAAAAACTAAAAAATGTATTTATAATAAAATTAATAATAATCAGTAATAAGTAACAAATAATCAATAATTATAAAACGCTTATAGAAATAAATATAGAAATATAAAAGTACACAAACAAATATAAAAATATAAAATAATACACATTTATATCTAAAAACAAATATTTTAAATGACAAACGTCACCACAAAGCAGCTGTACAGATTCGGAAAATAAATAAAAAAATTTAAATAATAATAATAATAATAATAATAATAATAATAATAAAAGAAAATACATGACATGGACCATTTTGTAGGCATAAAAATCTCCTAAATAATTGTTGTTATTTTTTTAAAAGGATTTGTTAATTTTTATATTAATGACTAAAATAAATATAAAATGAACGGACAAACGTTGATTAATAAATATTTGAAAAAAATTCTGTTTGTGTCAAAGAAGTGATTAAAGATCATTTTTCTTTATATTTTTTTCCCGTTATATTTAAAAAGAAGAATCATAAGTTTATTTACACTTTAAATAAATAAAAAAGAAAGAGAGAATAGAATATTCTAATCTATGACATTAGAAGGAGAGACGTTTCTCCTGTACCTTGCTCAGCACCACCATTGAGACGTCTCTCCTGGCTCAGAAGTCACACAAAGTAAACCTCGTTCAAACACAGAACATGTAACCCAGCTGTAAAATCTAAGCTCCTGAGATCATTCTTTCTCCAAGCAGGATCCTCTTCAGAAGTTAAGGCGTTTCTGAGTGAGGAACAAGGAAGAAGACACAAATGGTTCTCTTTATAGAACTTTGCTCTAAATGTTGGGTTCGTCAGAAAGGCACCTGAGCAGCTTCTGGAAGGAACAACTCACCACCTTGAATATGTTAAGAGGTCAAATCATATCACAAGCAGGAGGTGGCCTTTTGGACCCGGGAATACACACACACACACACACACACACACACACACACACACACACACATAAAACCATAAAGCTGTAAAGCTAGAAAACAGAAGAGCACTTAAATACACGAAGGAGGATTTCACAACATGTTCTATAAACTATATATTAATATATCCACATTAGCGTGCAAACGTTTTCTGCAGGTGTGAAAAAAAGTCAGAACACCATCAGAAATTGGTGTGAAGAAGTGTTAATCTTTTTTATTATTATTTGAACTAAATGGAAAATAACTGAACAGAAGAAATCAATATTCAGCGTGAGCACCTTCTCAATCTTCTCAGTTCACTTGAAGGAATTCAAAAGATCTTCTGTGGATGGAGGCTCCTCGAATCCTTCTGTCTCTTCATGTAATCCAGACTCACACACTGATGTTAAGATCAGGACTCTGTTGAGGCCAAAAGGATCACTTCCAGGGCTCCTCGTTCTTCTCCACGCTGAAGATAGTTCTTAATGACATTTGATGTATGTTTGGGTTCATTGTCCTGCTGCAGAATAAATTTGGGGCGTATCAGACGCCACACTGATGGTACTACGTGATGAAGGAGTGTCTGTATTTCTCAGCGTTGAGGACACCGTTAATATTTCAGATTTTGACTCATCAGTCCAGCTGCCATTTTTCTGCCCCAAGTTCCTCCGTTTTCATGCAGAGTTGAGGCACTAAGCCTCGTTTCCACGTTGAAAGTTTGGCGTTTTGGTCCCAGTTCTTCCATGAAGAACACTTCTGGCCAGACATTTTTTTTCAAACAGCAAATAGGTGTACCTGGATCCTACTAGTTCCTGGCAGATTATTACTGATGGATCTGATTGATCTTTTCTGATGTCAAATGAAAGTAAGCATGATGTGTCTTTTACCTGCTGCATTAAGTTTCCTAGGCTGACTACTGCATCTACGCTCAACATCACCCGTTTCTTTGTGCTTCTTCAAAACCGCAGTTTTAAGATCTTTGCCTGGGAAGGACCTTGCTGATGCAGTTGCTGTGCTCAGTCTTGCCTGGGACATGAAACCTCACGATAGAAGCAGAGTTTGGCTGCTCCTCACCCAGTTTGAAGCTCCTACATTCCTACTCCTGCTGTTTTTGGTTCACTTAAAGACTGGGTTTCATCCTACATATGAAGTTGGTCTTCAGCACCTGCTTAGCAGAATCGGTTTATCAGACACCAGACTCTGATCCTACAATAATCCCTGAATTTGTGTATAAAGCTCATTCCAGAAATAATGGATGTGTTTGTTCTTTGGATTCCATTGCTCATGAACACTAACAAACTCAGCAAGTGATGAAGGTCCAAAGATAACGCCGCATCTCTCTTCCTTGTCACTCGTCTCCGTGGTGATGATGTATACAGAGAGATCATCGGAATACGTGATGACTTTCTGGAAGACAATAAATCGGAAGGTACTGTGGAACCATGATTTACATAAGAGCTCACTAAGGAGCTGAGACACGCCCTGAGACTCGGCTCTTATCTACAAGCGCTCGCTTCCTCCCAAAGATACGGAAGTGTGTAGACACATTACAGGGCCAAAAGTTTGTGAACACCTGGTCAGGGTGGAGGTACCAAGGATTCTTCAGGGAAAACAGACGTCAGCAGGACACTGGTTTAGTTAAGAAACAACTCCAAACACAAGCACACAAGCTCTTCAGTTTATTATATAATGCAGAAAAAAATCACTTTTTCAACTTGAGATTTGCACACACACACGTGAGCACACACACGTGAACACAAAAACATGAACACAAACATGAACACGCAGGCATGCACCGGTTCACCCACACACACTCTTTACTTCTGTGTATATATTTCACCATAAAAAGTCGGCTAAGGCAGAAAGACAGTGGTGATCATGAGGGCGTGCACCGAGATTGCTGTGCTACACACACACACACACACACACACACAAGTTCTCATCCATTCAGAGGTTTTGGTCCGAAGTGGCATAGTGATGGTCAGGAGGTTGTCAGTTCCACCACCCAGCACCTCCAAGATGCCACTGCTGGGCCCTTGAGTGAGGCCCTTAACCTTTAACCCAGTTTTAAGTCGCTCTGAAAAAGAGTGTCTGCCAAAGTGCTGTAAATGTGATGTAATGATTGTGTACGAGGCACACAGGAAGACGACTCCGTCCTGTACTGCACTGTGGGAAAAATACTGCACAGGCCCGGGTTAGAACAGTATTCCATAAACGGTCTCATTTATATTTAATACCTGATCCATGTGTGTGTGTGTGTGTGTGTGTGTGTGTGCATTATAATGGAAGTCATAGGCCAGGTGTTGGGGTGTTATAACATTTAATATATAACTGAAATATTTATAGGTAGCTTTATAGTGTGTGTGTGTGTGTGTGTGTGTGTGTGTGTGTGTGTGTGTGTGTGTGTGTATACACCAATCAGTCATAACATTACGAGTGGTGAAGTGAAACACTGAATGGCACCTGTTAGTGTGAGGGATTATTAAACAGCGAGTGAACAACAACAGGTGTGAGGTGTAAAGTAAGAGGTTTGGAGGTTTCTACTGCACTGCACTGCACTGCACTGCACTGCACTGCACTGCACTGCACTGCACTGCACTGCACTGCACTGCACTGCGTAAGGCCTGTACTTAAGACTGACTCAATACACAACCGTCTCGCAATATCATTACTATCATCATCATCATCAGTGAAGACGCTGTAATACTGCAGGTTGGCTGTAGATGCTCTCACACTGCTTTAGAGGAAACTCTTCTTATATATCGAGATGTTTTGATAGTATCTTCTGAAGGGAAAATAAAATAGAAATGAAACTTGGATAGATTTTAGTAGTCAGTGTGCAGCTTCAGTAGTTTCACTGTACTCTGAAAAATAACTCATCATACACACATTCATGTCTAAATAACTGCCGACAAAAGTGAGTCCACCCTCAGTGAACACGTCAAAACTGTGTCTGAAGTGTAAATATTGTGTTCGAGCACATCCTTATGAAGCACTGCTTTAATCCTCATGGGTGTGGAATTCACCAGAGCTGCACAGGTTGTTGCTGGGATCCTCTCCCACTCCTCCATGACATCACGGAGCTACTGGAGGTTACACACATGGTGCTTCTCCACCTTCCGCTTGAGGCCCACCGATGCTTAATAGGGTTCAGGTCTGGAGACATACTTGACCACTCCATCACCTTCAGCTTTCTCAGCAAAGCAGTTGTCTTCTTGGTGGTGTGTTTGGAGTCGTTATTACGTTGGAAAATTGTGGTTCGGCCCAGATTCTGAAATGAGGCATCATGTTCTGCGGTTCATTGAGGGAAACATGGATTCCAAGATGTACTGCAGAACATGATGCCCCAGACCATGATGCTGCCACCACCATGCTTGACTGTAGGCAAGACACAATTTTATCACAATGGTTCTCCTCACCAGGGCGTCGCCACACATCTGAGCCAAACAAGTTTATCGTAGTCTCATCAGACCACAGGACATGGTTGCATGCTCTTGGACAGGTTGTTCTTCAGCAAACAGGTTGCAGGCTTTTCTTGTGAGCAGCTTCAGAAGAGGCTCCTTCTAGAATGTATGAGTGGTCAGTATGAGACAATTGTACCAAATTTGACCTGCTCGAATACAAGGTACACAAATTAGTTTGGTCCTGTTGAGCAAACAAAAACACAAACGTGATGAATAGGACGTGTGGCTTTGCACGTTTACACACGTACAGCTGTGATCACTGAGGGTGGACTCACTTTTGTTGGCAGTTATTTAGACAGTAATGTCTGTATGTTGAGTTATTTTTATAGGACAGTAAATCTGTACTGGATACAAACGGCACATTTCTACAGTATGAGTAAATCTCCCTTGAGAAGATTATACTACAATAGATGCTGAAATGTGAGGGGTGTACTCACTTTTGTGAGATACTGTACATAAGGCGAGAGACCGCCTATAGCTCTTATATAAAACCACCTGCAGATACACTATCTGGGGAAGAGTTACATTCTGAACTATGTGCGTCTGAGTCTGTGGAGTTTGGCGAAGGAGCACATACGGCTGGGAAAATCAGGCGTCCTAATACTTTTGACCCGCGTTCTCAAAACATTCACGACCCGAAAATTTTAAAAAGTGGCAAAAAAACAAAACTGAATGGATTACCGTACGAGGTGCGCCGCCCCTGACATCCTGTGGTGCATGATGGGAAAGTTTGGGGTAATCAGTAATAATGTGCGATCGGAGACAAGGCGATATATTTATTATATACATTTTTTTATATAATTAAAGAGACAAATGGAAAAAAAAAACTACACATCCGACTTAATCTAAAGATACTCGAGTCCAAGGGTGGACAAATCAGAAATCATAGAAGACACTGTCCAGGCTGCTACTGTTCTCAAACAAGGATATTTATACAGTCTGGGTCTGTAAAATATATAAACAAAAGTATGTGCACCCCCCATTACCAAACCCAACCAAGTCTGAAGCTGCACACTGTAGAACTACAGGTTCCTCAACACCTAGGAGACACTATTACTGCTCCAGCACAAGGATACCTGAGCTCCATGTTGATGTGAAAGTTGGATTAGAAGAACTCGAGTGTCCTGACCTCCTCAACCCTCTCAGCACTTGATGAATAATCCTCCTTACCTCCTCCCTGATCTCAATCATGCTCTTAACACTGATTGACAAAGCCACACCCCCAAAAAGAGAAGAAAGAAAAAGAAAAGTGGCGCTTTTGCCAAAACAAAAGGGGGAGGATCATATCAGCATTCATATGTAGGGTTACTGCACACGTGGCACCACGTTTCAGACTCGGGAACATTAGTGCGTGGGTTCACATCCCAGCACCACCACTGTTGGTTACCAGTTATAATAATATGGATAACGGCGTCAGCCAAACACCTTTAATACAAATGTTATGGTTTGGGGGTTGAGGGGATTTTATACGCTTTCTTTCTACTAATGCGCCCAGCTATCCTTGTGTTTACGGAATTTCTAAACATCCTTAATTACAGTATGATACAAGGTGGTATTAAAAAGGTTTTGAAACACGCCACCAGGATGCGCACACAGTTACAGGGAGCACCGACCTTCATAAGTGCGCCAGACATCGTCCTGTGTTCATCGGGAGCCGTGCGACCGGTGCGTGATTGCGTCTGCGATTTCATCACAAGTTAGAACAAAGAGCAAAGTGAAAATCTGTGTGAAACTGGGCAAATACGCCACAGGGAGGTTGCGACTTGATTCGGCAAGTTTACGGCGACGCAGCAACGAGTCGTTCAAGGTGTTCTGAGCAGCACGCCGTGCTTCAAGAGCAGGAGAAGATCACCGGAAGATGGCGAGAAATCAAGAAGACCTTTAACGAGCTCGACCCCCGATAATGTCGAAACTCGTGCATGATGATCGCCGGAGAACAAGCCACAGCATTGCTGCCTTTGTCGTTGTGTCACACGTGATTTGTACATGTGCCGTGTTGCTGCCGTGTTCCTCAGGCTGCTTACCCAGGAGCAGGAGGAACTCCAACCTCGGGTGTGGGTACGATCCTGACACGACAGTCTTCACAGTGGAAGAGTCCAACGTCTCCGCAACCGGAAAAGGTGAGGCAGGTCGCGCATGGAGAATTTGTCCCCAGGGGGCCACTCCGTCAATAGCGAGTTCTAATGCCGGGTCATTTGGCGAAAGCGACCAGAACTGTGGGGATCTAAACTCAAAACCTTTTAATACCACCTCCTATTAACCTCTTTATGAACTTTGGATTTGTCCACCCCTGGATCATTACGGGGGTCCGAAACAATCACCTACGTGTAAACGCTTTTAGCATACAGTTTGGAAGAAGAGATCGACATGTTTCCGTTCAGGCTGTACGATAACTCTGAATAATACATTTTATTTATTAATTAGAAGATAAATAATCGTTTCTTTGTTTAATATGGAACTATCGATAGCATATTATATATGATACGTCATATCATGAAAAAACGTCTTCAAGTATTGTCCTATCAAATCCTATTATAACTATTATATAATCCTATATTATAGAGGGTTTTTTCACCATCTCCAGCACCCTCTAGTGTACATATAGTGTGGAGGAACTGAGACTGTCCCTCGTGTGTGTGTGTGTGTGTGTGTGTGTGTGTGTGTGTGTGTGTGTGTGTGTGTGTGTGTGTGTTCTGTAGTGGAGGTAAGGCTGACGTAAAGACAGTAATGCTAACCACGTCCAGCTCGAGGACAGATGTAGAGAAAGGGAGAGGGAAAAGAGAGAGGGAGAAGCTTCTCCAGGTTTTAATGCGCTCCTCTGCCGGTTTTCTTTTCCTCGGAACTGTTTATTCCGTGCCGGACGTGACGTGACTGAGGTGTGATGGTTGCCGGCTACCGTGTGTGTGTGTCACGCCCTGTCTTTGCGTTTCTGGAGCTTCTGGAGCTTCTTGGTGCTGCTGTTCTTGTTGAGGAGCTTGAGGACTCGCTCTCTGTGGTCCAGCACCTTCATCATGGACTCGCGAGCCTCCGTGATCTGATCCATCACCAGCTTGCAGCGCTGCATGTTACCCTGTGGAGTAACCATCACAAACATCGGTGAAGCTTTCACCAAAAAAAACCAACAACAACAACAACAACAAACAAAACCATTTCCATTGTGTTGGTTCTCTTCAGGTCTTGAAGTTGCACCTTGGTTTCCCAGGAGAATCTTCTCGTCTGGTTAAAAATTCTAATTGCGAGCAGAAATATACCTTCACCGTACACATCAACAGGAACACCTGCTCGTTTGTGCAAATGTTTTGAATCAGCCAATCACATGGCAGCTGAGGACTCTGTATAGATCATGCAGGTAGAGGTCAGGTTAGAGTTCACATTGGTCCATGGTGGATTGGTTTAAGTATCTTAGAAATGTCCTTAGATATGAAGATGGAAATGTCTTGCTGATAAGAGCAGAATCAACAGATTGGTTTGAAGCTTCAAGGATGGAGAAACTCTCATATTTACATTTCACCTCCAAGGTGAGCAGAGAAACATCTCACCAGGAACAAACTATCAGACTTTGAAGTTCCTCTTACTAACTCATATCACGTTCCACTATTATGAGCACAGACTCACCCACACTCGACATATAAAGATTGAAGGGCTCAGGAAAGCCTCAGGTTCTTGTTCTTGGCTGACAGAACCCAATTTTTCTCTGATTCCTCTCATCAGTGAGGCACCTCCCACTCGCAGAACTCACTGTTTTTTGTTTTTCACACCACTCTGTGTAAACTCTGTGTGTGCTGTTTTGGTTACACGGGTCGTAGGTTTCTTGCTCACCTGTATGAGCTCGCTGATGCGGTGCAGACCGTCATCTGCTGATGCTTTCTTCTTAGGGACCAGGCCCTCCTGCAGACTCGTTAAACGGCTGTAGACGTCGTGCTCCAGATTCGACTAGACGTCGTGTAAACACAAAATAGAGCGTAAAAACCTGATTCTAGATAACTATTGTAAAAAAAAAAAAAAAAATCTAATAGTTGCGGTAGGAAGTGGAATCTGCCAGACCTTCACTTCCTCTCCAACAATGACTACACAACACAGCCAACAATCCACTACGTCTCTGTCAAGCTTCTCAACCTTAACAGAAGATGAGATACTGCAAGTCATCCGTTCTTGCAATCCCACCACCTCTCCTCTGGATCCAATCTCTTCAACTACGCTCCAGACCATCACGCAAGATCTCCTGCCCTTCATCTCCACAATCATCAATGGGTCATTAACATCTGGCTATGTACCAACTACCTTCAAGCAAGCAAGGGTCATTCCTATCTTGAACAAACCTGCTCTGGATCCATCAGACATCAACAACTACAGACCTGTATCACTTCTCTCCTTTCTTTCTAAATCTCTGGAACGCACTGTTTTTAACCAACTGTCTGTCTATCTCTCACAGAACAACCTCCATGATCCGAACCAGTCTGGGTTCAAAGCGGCACATTCCACAGAGACGGCCCTTTTGGCTGTTTCTGAGAAACTGCATGCTGCTCGGTCAGCCAAGCTGTCATCTGTACTTATCTTCCTAGACCTTTCAGCAGCATTTGACACAGTCAACCACAAGACACTTTTGTCAACCCTCAAGAGCCTTGGTATCTGCGAAACAGCATGGAAATGGTTTGCTTCCTACCTGGAAGGTCGCTCATACCAGGTAACATGGAGGGGATCCACACCTGCCCCGTGCAGACTCACCACTGGTGTCCCACAAGGCTCTGTACTTGGTCCCCTCCTTTTCTCCCTCTATACCCACTCCATTGGTGAAGTCATATCCTCACATGGGTTTTCTTATCACTGCTATGCAGATGACACTCAACTAAACTTTTCTTTCCCTCCATCAGACACCACAGTTTCCGCTCGGATCTCAGCATGCTTGTCAGATATATCTTTATGGATGAGTGCTCACCAACTAAAACTCAACCCCAGCAAAACAGAACTGTTGATCATTCCAGGTGATTCATCTCCAGGTCAAGATCTCCAAATAACTCTACATGACTCTCTGCTCTCCCCTTCAGCCACTGCTCGTAACCTTGGGGTAACTATGGACAATGAACTTTTTTTTTTTCCACACATCGCTAATGTTGCTCGTTCTTGTCGATTTCTTCTCTATAACATCCGAAGGATTCGACAATTTCTGTCCACACAGGCTGTCCAGATGCTTGTTCAGTCTCTTGTCATTTCAAGACTTGACTACTGCAACTCTCTGATGGCAGGTCTTCCCCTGAACGCTATTCGTCCACTGCAAATGATCCAAAACGCAGCTGCACGACTTGTGTTCAATCCCTTCACTGGCTTCCAGTAGCTGCACGTATCAGATTCAAAACACTGATGCTTGCCTACAAGGCCAAAAATGGACAAGCACTATCTTACCTCGGTGACCTCATCACATCTCGCACTGCACCACGCTGTCTGAGATCCTCTAGCACTGCTCGACTGGTACCTCCTTCTCTCAGAATGAGAGGTAAGTACACTTCAAGGCTCTTCTCTGTTCTGGCACCGAGGTGGTGGAATGAACTCCCCCTAGATGTCCGTACAGCAGAGTCCCTGACTATCTTCAAGCGTCGACTGAAAACCTACCTCTTCCTGAAATACCTAAATTAGCACTTTCCAAGTTTGTAGAATTCGAGTTATATTTATATTAAGTTTATAATCTTGCGTACCAGTGTAGATTTATTCATTACTAGAGACTCAAAGCACTTTTGTGCGTCGCTCTGGATAAGGGCGTCTGCTAAATGCCACAAATGTAAATGTAAATGTAAATGAATCATATAGTCATAATCAAAACACATTAAACTTTTCCTTAATAGTTTTCTGTGGGAGAAAAACACAACGCATAATTAAACAATTTACATTCGTATTCTGGACTTGTTTGGTGAAATTCTGAACGTTCTGATTTCTACCCCTGATAATAATTACCTTTGTATCGTTTCTTCCTGAATGAACAAACAGTTCATTTGGCGCCCATGAGGTATCCATGACAACGCTCTTACCTTAGCTACTATAGGGATAACTATACCAACACGGCTAGATTTATAATTCTTATTAAAGGTAATGTAGTGCATGATGATGGAGGAGATTCCTCACCAGCTGCACCAACTGAGCAGCACACAGATGGATCTTCCATCCCTGAGCTCGACACATGACGCCCTTCTGATTGGCCACATCCTGTAGGCTTCCTTTCTTCTCCTCTGCCAAAAAAAATTAATTTGTTAGGACGCTTATAATCCATCTAGCATCTAGTTACAGGTGTGTGTTAGCGGTGTGCTCTGACCTTTGACCCGGATGTCACTGTATCTCTGGAAGTGATGATAAGCAGCTTTCCAGGGGTTACGGTAATGACGCAGAAGTGTGACGGGAGGACGGATTCGGACGGGGACGTAGCGCACGCCCTCCTCGTCTACACACACACACACACAAATAGTGTCAGATCCTTCAGGTGTAGGAATTTCACTAAAGTGTTTCTCGACCTTCATATGACATTCTGGATGCTCTCGGTTTAGAAGGTATTTCCAAGGTATTTCTTTTATATACTGAAGCATAAAATAGATCAAGAAATAAAAGTAACGTTTAAAGAAACAAGTGTTTATACGCTATACGGACACCCGACCATAAGATTCTACGCTTTCTGAACAGCTCAGATTTTTTGGAGATTTTGTGCGAGATAAATTCAGCCACAAGGTGGCGTGGGTTAGTAAAGTCAGGTACTGATAGGTGAGGAGTGCCGAGGTGCAGTCAGCGTTCACATTCATTTTCATTTCAGAATGGTTGGAGCTCTAAAGCACAAGATCTTCCACACACTTCCAACCCATGAACAGCATTGTCATGCAGGAGCCTACAACATTGTGCTACAATTTAAAGAAAAACACATATTTGGATGGTCAGGTGTCCTGTGACGTCCTGTAACGTCCTGTAACACACGCAGGAGCATGAAAAAAACTTAAGGACTGACCGATGTACTCTTTAGGAGGCGATTTGCGTTTCTCGGGTCGGTGGCTGACTGGTTTGACGGGAGGTTTCTCTTCATCTGTGCTGTTGGTCTCCACCATCTCGCTCTCCTCAGTGGAGATGACGTGCTGCTGCTTCCGGGGCTTTTTCCTGGGTGAAGCTCCGGGTGTGAGCTCTGCAGCCGACACCGAGAGAACAGGAGTGCCGCTAGGAGGCGCTGGAGGCACTTGATGAAGTAAGATACGGGCAGAAGGAAATTATATCATGCACAGGTTTAAAATCCGGATAATGTTTTAGAGTAGAAGAATCATTATTGTAGCCACACTACCTGGCTTGGAGGTGTCCATGGGCGTCGCCTCTTGCTTAATTTCTGGAAGGGCAGAGCTAACCGCACAAGCCGCGGTACTACTGGCTGCTGGGTGAGAAGGCGGCGCCACAACATTGGCCAAAGAAGGGATGGGCGGAGTCACAGCCATAGCAGCAGGGACAGGCTGAGAAGGAGGTGTGACCGAAGCCAGGAGAGAAGATCCGGACTGGGAAGGAATTTGAGAAGGAGGCGGGGCTGCGTTCTGCTCGCCGCTTTGTCCAGACATGACATCCACTGCAGCGGGAAGAGGAGGAGCCAAACCCAAGAGGACCTCAGGTTTGGATTTCACTCTGTAACAGAAGAACCTTCTAGATTTACACAAGATTTGTGTAGCAATTCAGTCCAGTGCACATCAAAGAATTTCACAGGTTTTGCTCATCAAACAAACACAAATGTTCTGAACCAGGGACACCTATAGGGGGCAGCAATGCTCAATGCTACTACTGATATTCTGCAGGGAAAACTAATTCTGCTAATATTTTCACAAAGTAAAATACTTGATATGAAGGATTAGAACAGGGGGTGGGAGCTGTACCCAGATGGTCGTGGCGATCCTGCAGCATTCCTCAGACCTCCGTCCATCCTGGAGGAGTCACTCAACTGAGCCACCATCAGGTTTTTTCTCACAGCAGTTCTTCACAAAAACAAACAAACAAAAACCCACATATATCCATCTCAATGAATGTAGCATGTTCTAGAAAGTGGTAATTAATGTATCATTGTTGGAGCTCTGTAGAAGGTGTATTACAACACAGGATCTTGAAGAAGCAGCAGGTTTACCAGGGCTTCAGTAACGAATATAATAAGTTTTACAATTCCCCACTGAGCTCTAGATAACATGAGGGGGCGAAAAAACTTCACAACACAATCTTGAGATGCTGAAATTATAATACTTATAATCGTTACACTTTTATCAACATTAAAACCATATGACCAAAATATCATAATATATTATTCTGTAAACATACTAAATGTGTGTCGAGAAATTATAATTTTACCTTTTACCTGTTTATTATTAAACTTTAAAACATTTATTTAAAGTTTATTTTATATTTATTTATTATTCAGAACTGAAATAAGGTACTGTGAGGTGGGAGTTTTGTTCTTTGCTGGTGTGTAGTAGTGTGTAGTGCGTATGGTGTGTGTAGTTGTGGTACGTTTGGCTTGTGTAGTTGTGTGTAGTGGTGTGTAGCTGTGGTGCGTATGGCGTGTGTAGTTGTGTGTAGTGGTGTGTAGTTGTGGTGCGTATGGCGTGTAGTTGTGTGTAATGGTGTGTAGTTGTGGTGCGTATGGCTTGTGTAGTTGTGTGTAGCATGTAGCTGTGGTGGGTATGGCTTGTGTAGTTGTGTGTAGTGGTGTGTAGTTGTGGTGTGTATGGCGTGTGTAGTTGTGTGTAGTGGTGTGTAGTTGTGGTGCGTATGGCTTGTGTAGTTGTGTGTAGCATGTAGCTGTGGTGCGTATGGCTTGTGTAGTTGTGTGTAGTGGTGTGAAGTTGTGGTGCGTATGGCTTGTGTAGTTGTGTGTAGCATGTAGCTGTGGTGGGTATGGCGTGTGTAGTGGTGTGTAGCTGTGTATAGTGGTGTGTAATTGTGTGTAGCTGTGGTGTGTATGGCGTGTGTAGTTGTGGTGTATATGGCTTGTTTAGTTGTGTGTAGTGTGTAGTTGTGGTGAGTATGGCTTGTGTAGTTGTGTATAGTGGTGTATAATTGTGTGTAGTGTTGAGTAGTTGTGGTGTGTATGGCGTGTGTAGTGGTGTGTAGCTGTGGTGTGTATGGCATGTTTAGTTGTGTGTAGTTGTGGTGTGTATGGCATGTGTAGTTGTGTGTAGTTGTGGTGAGTATGGCTTGTGTAGTTTTGTGTAGCTGTGTATAGTGGTGTGTAATTGTGTGTAGTGATGTAGTTGTGGTGTGTATATGTGTAGTTGTGTGTAGTTGTGGTGTGTATGGCGGTGTAGTTGTGGTGTGTAGTTGTGTGTAGTTGTGTGTAGTTGTGTGTTGTGTAGTTGTGTGTAGTGGTGTGTAGTTGTGGTGAGTATGGCTTGTAGTTGTGTGTAGTGATGTGTAGTTGTGGTGAGTATGGCTTGTGTAGTTGTGTGTAGTTGTGTATAGTGGTGTGTAATTGTGTGTAGTGATGTAGTTGTGGTGTGTATATGTGTAGTTGTGGTGTGTAGTTGTGTGTTGTGTAGTTGTGTGTAGTGATGTGTAGTTGTGGTGAGTATGGCTTGTGTAGTTGTGTGTAGTTGTGTATAGTGGTGTGTAATTGTGTGTAGTGATGTGTAGTTGTGGTGTGTATGGCGTGTGTAGTTGTGGTGTGTAGTTGTGTGTTGTGTAGTTGTGTGTAGTGGTGTGTAGTTGTGGTGCGTGTACTCGGAGCAGATTTGAGACGCACCCATCACCGGCCGGTTTTTTGCGGAGGATGCTGGGTCGAGGAGACGAGGCGAGTGCCGGCGTCCCGGCCCCGCCCCCCTGTGAGTGCGTCTGTGTTACCGTGGCGACAGGCTGACTGGCGTTGAAGCCGCTGTGGATGGAGTTGGCGACCAGAGCGGAGGCGTCGGTCAGCACCACTGAGGAGACGGAGGAGAAGGAAGGACAGTGAGACCGGTTCTGAACGCGAATCAATAAATCAGGGGTCGTGGTCGAGCTCCTGACCTGAAGTCTTGACCTCACTTTGGTTTTGTTGGGGGTTGATGGGAGCAGCCTGGATGTTCTGCGTGGCGATTGAGGCGTTGGGGTGAAGCCCCTGAGCCGCTATGGTTGCGTTTTGGCCTCCCTGCGCCGCTGCGACCGCCGGCTGCGTGTTCTGCGTGTTGATCTGAGCGATGCGATCCACCGTCATCAGCTGCATGGAGTTCAGATGGACAGCCGAGGCCACGCCCATACCAGGCTGAGCAGCAGAGGGAGCCTGAGCTGTCAGTGTTACACACACACACACACACACACACACACACACACACACACAGACAGAGTGAACCAAGAACGACATGTAAAAGGGTAGCTTTTCCATTACTGCTGGTCCACCAACGAGAACGCTCTTTATGATGTCATAACTTTGCTTGATGTGCGTCATGGCGATATTTTTTTTTCTGTACCTTCCAATAAGGGGCGTGGTCTTGCGTGTTACCTGGATACGGGCGTATGGTGGACACCGAGCTGGTGATGGGTGTGTAGGTGTGTGTCAGCGGATAAGAAGCTGATTGGTAAGTTGGAAGGAAGTACTGAAACTGCATAGGAACAGACTGCCTGTGAAAAGAAACACACACACACACACACACACACACACACACACAGAGAATAAGTACACACACACACACACACACACACACACACACACACACACACACACCCAATGCCAGCACCTGAGACACTCCGTTAGGGTTTGTACCTGGCGTCGCTGCGGTTCTCCATGACAGCGGTAGGATTTGGGGAGGCGCGATGGGCTGAGATGGGGATGAGGTTCCCTCGTTCTCCACTGAACTCAGATGGGATACGAGGAGAGGTGTGTGTGATGGGCTGGGGCACCACCTTCGCTATAATGGAGAAGAAAATGACCACAGCATTATAGTGTATGGGTTGTGGACTCTTCACCACTGGGATGGTGGAGGTGTGTGAAAGTGTATGTAGATGTTCAGGAGGTGGACTCTTATCCATGGGGATGGTGGAGGTGTGTAGAAGTGTGTGTAGATGTTCAGGAGGTGGACTCTTCCCCACAGGGATGGTTTAGGTGTGTGAAAGTGTGTGTAGATGTTCAGGAGGTGGACTCTTACCCACGGGGATGGTGGAGGTGGTCACTGCAGTGGTGTGAGTGGAATGAGAGGCCATGGTCACTGTTACTATGTTGTTGGTAGACACCTGGGACTGGGTCATGGAACCTGAGAGAGAGAGAGAGAGAGAGAGAGAGAGAGAGAGAGAGAGAGAGAGAGAGAGAATATATTTTTAAAATAAAATTTTAAAAATAAAAAAAAATGTAACAGAAAGAAAAAAAAGAAAGAAAGAAAGAAAGAAAGAAAGAAAGAAGTGGTGGATGAGGTGGTTGGAGCTTCAGGTGTTTTGTACCTGTAGTTGTAGTGGATGAAAGTGTATTGGTGGCCAGGATTGGGGCCACGGTTGCCGCGGCGACAGGAGTCACAGTGCTAAAGATCGGTTTCTGCAAGAAACAGTGCAAAATTTTAACAATCACAAAAAGAAATGTAATAAGTCGTTTCGTTTTTTGGATTACAGACCTGTGCCATGGAGTGTGGGAGGGGCTTCTGAGCGCCGATAGCTGGGTGTGATGGAAGTGTGATGCGAGTGGGCGTGTCCCGAGCGTGAGGAGCTCTCTGGATACTCAGGGTCGCAGGAGGAGGGTGGATGGTAATGGCGGAGCGTCTGTTTAAAATAAAAAGGCAGTATTTCAGGCTGGGGCTGAACCCGAGTGCAGGTGTGGGGGTGAAGGTGCGGTGGAGTGCTGCTCTTACCCGTGCACTAACTCTCCAGAGTGAGCCGTCACCGTGCTGATTACAGGAGACTGAGGCCTGGTGGCTGCCACCGGAGCCACGACTGTGGGCAGGACCGCCGTGGACGTGGTGACAATCGGACGCGACTGTTAAACAAACAAGCACAGTGCAGTGTGGGATCATCAGCAGGGCGGAGTCACTAAAACAACCCTGAAAATGATTATTATCTAATAACTGCAGGTCTGACCACTGCAGCGGACCTTCACAAAGTGCTCACATTACTCACAGAAATTCTGCTTTTTATTAAATACGTTTGAGAAAAATACACACACACAAACACGTGATTCGCAGCTGCACTACAGTCAGTTACACTACAATGTAATCAACACCCCACATGTATAACTGTAGCTTCACGCTTTTACTTACCAAGGAATAAAAGTAAAGAAGGAGAAGAGAGAAGGGCAACAAGAAAACGAAAATTAATGAAGTGTGAATGAAGCGGACGTGAGAAAGAAGTGAGAGTGAGAATGAAACGGAAGCAAGTATGAAGCAGGATTTAGAATGAAGGAGGAGTGTGGATGAAGCAGAAGCACACGCGAAACAGAACTGTGAATGAAGCGGAACTGTGAAGGAAGCGGGAGCGCAAATGAGGCAGAAGTGTGAATGAAGTGGACAGATGAATAAAGCAGAAGTGTGAATGAGTATGAGCAGGAGTATGGATGAAGCGGGAGAGTGCATAAGAACCTGAATGGGCTGGTGAATGATGTGTTGCACCGTCGGCGGTCCCACAGTGTTACTCGGTCCGGACGCCGGCCTCAACACAGTCGCCCCCTTTGAACTGGACATTACAGCAGCGGCCGCAGCTCCTACAGTTATCACCAACACACACACACACACAGACAGACACACACACACACACACACACACACACACAAACCCCCCATGAATAAATACTCTTACATACTGAATAAATGTCATAAAGAACACAAAATCGTCTCTGAGATGCTTCTCTTACTGACCTCTGGGTAAATGTGAAGGAAATTGGTGCTGTGGAGCAGCCGAGGAGCCGAACTGCAGTGCCGGAGTCCCGCTACGGATAATCTGCAAATTGGCGGCCATGATGCGATGCAGGTTTCCAGTGTGACCCTGGCCAAAAAAGAAATAAATAAATACCCATGATCCCAAACAGGATATTGAATTACGTACCGTGACTGAATACGGGTTATAGAGGTTTTCTGAACCTGCTGCCCGCTGATGGTGGCCACCGGGATCCCGGAAGCCTGCGGCATGGCGCTCTCCATGGTGACGGTGATGTGAGCGGGGACTTTGTGAGGCAGGGTGAGATGCCCCTGTGCCGGGGCTGGGGCTGGGGCAATTACACGGCTAGGAACAGGAGTCTTCAGAGCAGACTGGAGCAGAGAAAGAGAACAAATTCATGATCGAACGATCCTGTCTTCTGGTGAGGGTACTAAAGTGGAGATGCTGTACCTTGCCAGGTCCCTCTGTGAAGGCGACGGGGAGGTGCTGGGACAGCGACGGAGGAGCGGAGGACGTCGCTCCATACGGTCGTACCACCACCGGCTCCTGCTTATCGTCTCTGAGGGAGGACCCGAGACCCGAGTCACGCCCACCGTCCTCATGACCTGCGTAAATTCAATCACAGACACATATTTATTCAATCTCTATAGAAGACCAATAGGACATTTAAAATATATACATTTTATATACACTTTATACAAATAAATCATTTGATCAAATTTATATGCACACACACACACACACACACACACACACACTAACTACCCGGGAGTACAACTGAAGCGGGAGACTGAACAAGGTGGAAGTGTGAAAGAGTAGGGATGAAGCGGGAGAGTGAATTAGCATGAATGAAGTGAGAGCACAAATGAGTAGGTATGAAGTAGGAAACAAATATGAATGAAGCAGGGGTTCGAATAAAGCAGTATATAAATGAAGCGTTAATCTAAATGAGTAAATATTAAGTGGGAGCATAAATTAAGGGAGACTGTAAACACGAATGAGTATGAATGAAGCAGGAGCGTGAATGAAGAAAAATATAAATGAAGTGAGATATGAAGGAAGAAGTATGGACATATTAAATGTAAAATTCTAATTATAAATAATATTTTACAACCCTAGAGGTAAAAATAAATAAATAAATCACATGTACATAAGTATCACAGTCTTTGCTCAATACTTTGTTGAAGCTCTTTGGCACTAATTACAGTGTCGAGGCTTTTTGAGTTTGATGCACTTTTTTTTTTTGGCAGTTTCTCCCGCTCTTCTTTGCAGAACCTCTCAAGCTCCATCAGGTTGGCTGGGGAGCGTCAGTACACAGCCATTTTTAGATCTCCAGAGATGTTCAGTGGGTTTCAAGTCTGGGCTCTGGCTGGGTCACTCGAGGACGTTCACAGAGTCGTTCTGTAGCCACTCCCTTGTTATCTTGGCTGTGTGCTGAGGGTCGTTGTCCTGTTGGAGGATGAATCGTCGCCCCAGTCTGAGGTCCAGAGATGGAGGTCCAGAGATGTACATAGACATCAAGGACGTCTATGTACATTGCTGCATTCATCTTTCCCTCGATCCTGACGAGTCTCCAAGTTCCTGCTGCTGAAAAACATCCTCACAGCATGATGCTGCCACCACCAAGCTTCACTGTAGGGATGTAATTGGCCTGGTGATGAGCAGTGCCTGATTTCCTCCTGATATGATGTTAGCATCCAGCCCAAAGAGTTCAATCTTTGTTTCTCATGGTCGGAGAGTCCTTCAGGTGCCTTTTGGTAAACTCCAGGTGGGCAGTCATGTGCCTTTTACTGAGAAGTTGCTCCCATCTGGCCACTCTACCATACAGGCCTGCTTGGTGGAGTGCTGTAGAGATGGTTGTTTTTCTAAAAGCTTCTCCTCTCTCCACAGAGAAACGCTGCAGCTCTTTCAGTGACAATTGGGTTCTTGGTCACCTCCCTGACTAAGGACCATCTCCCTGATCGCTCAGTTCGGCTGTGCAGCTCCGCTCTAGGAAGAGTCCTGGTGGTTCCAAACTTCTTCCATTTACAGATGATGGAGGCCACTGTGCTCATTGGGACCTTCAATAGTGCAGAAATGTTTGTCTCCTTCCTCAGATCTGTGCCTCGATACAATCCTGTCTCGGAGGTCTACAGACAATTCCTTGGACTTCATGGCTTGGTTTGTGCTCTGACATGCACTGTTAACTGTGGGACCTTCTATAGACAGGTGTGTGTCTTTCCAAATCATGTCCAATCAACTGACTTTACCACAGGTGGACTCCAATGAGGTTGTAGAAACATCTCAGGGATGATCAGTGAAAACAGGAGGCACCTGAACTCAATTTTGAGTGTCATGGCGACGGTTGTGAAATTTAAAAAATTTGCAAAGATTCCTAACAAACTTCTTTCACGTTGTCATTATGGGGTTTTGTTTGTAGTATTCTCAAGAAAAAAGATGATTTTAATCCATTTTTGGAATAAAACTGTGACATAATATGTGGAAAAAGAGAAGTGCAGTGAAGACTCTCAGGATGCACTGTTTATTATAATGTTTATTATCTAATAATAACTGATGCATTATTGGTGTGTGTGTGTGTGTGTGTGTGTGTGTGTGTGTGTGTGTGTGTGTGTGACCGACCTGTGCTGGTCTGCTTGGTTTGGACCCCCGGTGTGTTTGGGGTGTGTGTGTGTGCAGGGTTCAGTCCTGCTCTCTGGTACTGCTGTGAACTCATCTTCCACCACTCTCACGTCCTGAACGTCACACACACCGACAATAACCATCAATAATCACACAAACCTGCTCATGAGACTCCACCGACACGTACACAAAAACCCCAAAACATTTTATACTCATTATTATTTTGCAGGATCCACAAAACATCTGTATATAATATTAATAAAATAATATAATTTTATTAATTGGTCCATTCACTTTGTCAGAGTGACACTTTACCTATTTCTCTAGAATATAATATTGTGAACGTGTGTTATTTAAAAACTAAATATATATTTGTAATTATTTACAAATATTTGTAACGAGTTGCATATAATATCTGACTGATTATTATTATTATTATTATTATTATTATTATTATTTTACAAAATCTAAAAAAGCTGCACGAACCTGTGACCCTCAAACCACAGGCAATAATAATTCGTATTATTTAATCTGGTTTATATCATTGTTTTTATAGGTTTTAACAGCAAATAAATAATAAACAATATAAAAGAATCAGGCACTTGTGATGCTAATCCATGGAAGTTAGCAAACATGCTAGCATGCCAGATTTCTTCTAGCCTAGAAAGCTAACCGGTGACGTCACATCCCGGGTCACGTGTCGGTTTTAAACGCTTTAAATGTCTCACGTGCAGATGTCCATCAGAACCGGTTGTTTTTTTTCCTCGACACGGTTTTTGGTACCTAAAAGCGGAGGCGAACTCTCTCCGTCCGGTTCTGGGTCCACCGGACCCCCTCCACCTCCTCCACCGGAACTGCCGCTACAGCTGAACCGGCACCTACTTCCGGTTCCAGATTTTATAGTATATAAGTAACTGATGATGATCCCAAATAATAAATTTCCTCTCATAGAGTTGATCTAATAACAGTGAAACTAAAACTGAAATATGAAGGTTATAAGAGATGATATGGAACTCTTAAGAGGCTCTGCATTATGATGTGTTTTTCTTTCTTTTCTTTCTTGTTTCGTGATCACTACTTCATTTTTCATTATATTCGTTATTAGAGCATGTTCTAGAGGCAGCATGGTGGCAGCAGCATGTTCTAGAGGCAGCATGGTGGCAGCAGCATGTTCTAGAGGCAGCATGGTTTGGTTTGGTCCGCTGCCACAAACGCTCATGTTATTATCCATGATGCTGCTCCTAGAACACGCTTTTGTGCCGAATACACCGAAAAATCAAGTGCTGGTCACAATAAAACGATTTTTGTTATGTTGAGTTCACGAGAAAATTAAGTGGTGATAAGGAGAAAATGAGAAAGAAAGAATTAAATGATTATAATGCATGGCCTCCTAGGACTTCCGTAAGATAGAGGTTATAAAATTGTTTATAAGAATGTACACGTTTTTTCCTTATAATTGTAAGTTTGTCTCAGTGGTGACTGAGGTAATAAAAATAAAGTTGGCATGAGGAGGAAACTTTATTCTCCACAGTGAACTCTGTTTAACAGATGTTGAGTTATTTTATGAGTTGCTCAGTAGCTCCTAGTTTTATAACCATAAAGACTGTATAAGACTGTAGAAAGATCATCAGTCATAATCACACACTCCAGTGCTCATGTTAGTTCTCACTCTCCAGTGTTCTGTAGTGTTTAAAGACTATAATCACACTCTTGATGTCACCCAAATGAGGATGAGGTTCTGCTTTTGAGTCTGGTTCCTCTCAAGGTTTCTTCCTCATAACATCTAAGGGAGTTTTTCCTTCACCGCAGTCTCCATGGTGATCATCAGAGATAAACACACACCATTCACCTTCACTTTTAAATTTTGTAAAGCTGCACAATAGAAATAAACTTGACTTGACTATAACACACACACACACACACACACACACACACACACACACACACACACACACACATTATTTTGTGTATTGTGTATTGTCCTGCACTGTCCTGTGTTGTCTTTTTGCACTGTTTGCACACATGCACTTTATGTGGCAAGGATTTTCTTACTAGTCCTTAACCCTGTGTTTTTCTGTTTCTGTGATTGTTGTTTTATGCTGTTGTATGTAGCATCAGGGTTCAGGAGGAACGTTGTTTTATTTCACTGTGTTCTGCGTCAGCTTTATATAGTTAAAATGACAATTAAAGCTTCTTGACTCTTGACCAGGAATTTCCTCTCAGAGGATACGAAACTCAGAGAAATCGTAGTCTGTCTCTCTCACACAGCAGGAAAATGGCAGAGGCCATCTATTTCAGTAGACCAGGATCAAGTTATCTGTGCAGTGTGTCTGGATCTTCTGAAGGATCCTGTGGACACAGGAACATGTTTAACTCGACAGAGAGAGAGAGAGAGAGAGAGAGAGAGAGAGAGAGAGAGATCAGGGGTGATGAGAGATAAGAGAGGAATAAGGATTATTGAGTCTCCTTATTGTTGTATAAAAGGTAAAGACACTGTACAGTGATCAGAGTGAAAGTAGGAACAAGACTTACTGTAGCAGCAGAACTAAAAGGGAGAAGCAGAAGGAAACACAGACATGAGGATCTCTGGGATAAGAGACGACCCACCACACCACCATCAACAAACCTGAGTGAACATGTGAGAGTGAGGAGACGACAGCATCCAAATATCCCAGTTCACCAAACACTCCATATCCATGATCCCTCCAGATCTGCTCCTTTACCTCACAAACACCTACTGATTAAGGTTTGATTTAACAAATGTCTGAGTACTGAACTTGGAAGGCTGTTCCCACTGTGAGGTTTTGAATGATGAGTCAGCATACAGAGAGGGGGTGCAGAGCTTAACGGACTGGTGTAAAGCCAAGATCCTGTCTCTGAATATAAACACAACACAGGAGATATTTGTTGACATTAGGAGGACACAAAATAACCACTTCCTGATGAACATCAATGGCTTTTCCATGGGGATTGTGGAGAGAACCAAATTGCTTGGAGGTCATTTGGCAGAGAACATCTCCTGGTCCCTCAACAACGGCTCTGAAACAAGGAAAGCCCAGCAGTATCTCTAAATTTCTGAGAAAGCTGAGGAAGACACAGCTTCCCTCACACATCCTCACAACTGTCTACAGAGGGACCATCGTGAGCATCTTGAGCAGCTGCATGGTTTAGGAACTGCACCGTCTCTGATCACAAACCTTACAGCGGATAGTGAGGACGGCTGAGATGATCATTGCCGTCTTTCTTCCTTCCATAATGGACATTCACACCACATGCTGAATCCATAAAGCCACCAGCATTGTGGCTGACCAGACACACACCCCTCATTCACACACACACACACACACACACACACACACACACACACACACACACATCTCACACACTCTCCACTCTCCCGTCTTGTGGAAAGAGGTACAGAAGCATTCAAGCCTCACATCTAGACTGTGAAACAGTTTCTTTTCACAAGCCATCAGACTCCTCAACATGAAGGGACTGGAATCACACACACACACACACACACACACACACACACACACACACACACACACACACACACACACACATATTCATCAATGATGAACAAAAACAAAACTCTGGACTACTCTGTTCCTTACAAGCCTGAACTCTCTTGTGTTTAAAGCCACGCCCACTCTGTGTGTTACACTATAACACACACAACAGGAAGTTCATTCCAAAGAAAATGAGACTCAGAACTTGTAGCCCCTCTCTCTCTCTTTCTCACACACACACACACACACACACACACACACACACACACACACACACACACACAGCAACAGCAGCAGCAGCAAAATGGCAGAAGCCAGAATTTCAGTAAATCCGGATCAGTTCATCTGTGCAGTGTGTCTGGATCTCCTGAAGGATCCAGTGACTATTCCTTGTGGACACAGTTTCTGTAAGGTGTGTATTAATGGCTGCTGGAATCAGGAGGACATGAAGAGCATCTACAGCTGCCCTCAGTGTAGAGAAACTTTTACTCCAAGGCCTGTTCTATGCAGGAACAACATTCTGGCTGAAGTGGTGGAGAAACTGAAGAACACTGAACTCCAAGCTGCTTCTGCTGCTCACTGTTACACTGGACCTGGAGATGTGGACTGTGATTCCTGCACCGGGAGAAAACTCAAAGCCGTCAAGTCCTGTCTGGTGTGTCTGGCCTCGTATTGTGAAGATCATCTTAAACCTCACTATCAGTCTCAGGCTTTTAAGAAGCACAAGTTAGTTGAAGCCTGTGTTGATCTCCAAGAGAAGATCTGCTCTCAGCACGACAAACTGATGGAGATCTACTGCCGTACTGACCAAAGCTTCATCTGTTACTTGTGTATGACGGATGAACATAAAGGCCATGATACAGTTTCAACTACTGCAGAAAGAAGTAAAAAACAGGTGAGATCTGAACATTAATTTATGAATTCACACAAATTCTGTTTCTACTGTAAATTCTGTTCAGTGGATTTACTCGGTTCTGAGGTGAATTTGTATTTACTGTTAGAGGATCGTGTGTAAATACGTGTTAAACACGGGCGAGCAGTCAGTGTACTTTAAACAACCTTCATACAGCTTTTTACAGCTAAAGTGCACAAATCAACAGATGATATTTGAGATATATATGAGAGATCAGATCTATTTATAAATGCACACAGACACACACTATAGAGAAAGATCATATCTGAGAACCTGCATCTCAATCAAATAGTAAGTGATGCTGTTAGACTTTCTACCTTAAAGTTTCTGTAACAGGAAAAACAGTGACATTTCAACCAGGTGCCGTTTTCACCCAAAACCAAAGAGATCATGTGACACCTGCTGAAGAATGTAGTTTATTAGAACTTTTATACTTTAATTCTCCTTTTAGCAGAATTAGTTCTAGAGACAATATTAAGAACTTTTACTATCATTCTGTAGAACACAATAAAATCTATCTGAAATGTATTTTATTTGGTCTCAGAATGAACTAAAGGAGGAGCAGATTAAATCCCAGCAGAAGATCCAGGAGAAGCAGAAGAAGGTGCAGGAGCTTAAACAGACTGTTGATATAATAAAGGTGAGCAATGAACACACACACACACACACACACACACAGACACACACACACACTATAGACTCATTATAAAGATGTGTGTCTGTGTGTGTTCTAACAGATGCGTTCACAGGCAGCAGTAGATGATAATGAGAAGATCTTTAATGAGATGATCAGCTCCCTGGTGAAAAGGCGCTCGGAGGTGACGGAGATGATCAGAGTTCAGGAAAAAGCTGATCTGAGTCGAGCTGAACAACACCTGAAACATCTGGAGCAGGAGATCACTGATCTTCAGAGGAGAGTCAGTGATCTGGAGCAGCTTTCACACATACCTGATCACATCCACTTCCTCCGGGTAACACTCACTGTCTGATCTACAGAGGGCGCTGTTCCTCACAAAGTTTCCTCCTAAAAGCTCATTACAGCAAAAATAAATGTTCCTGTCTGAGATCACAAGTGTGTCTTTGGTCTGATTCAGTCTGAGATTCATTTGTTTCTCTCCTCCACTTTTCTCCTTCTCTATGATGTGTTTCCTCTCTGTAGAGTTTCCCGTCTCTCTGTATTTCTCCTGGATGTGACGACTCACCCAGCTTCACTGTCAATCAACATCTCTCATTTGATGGAGTGAGGAAATCTGTCTCAGATCTGAAAAAACGAGTCGAGGAAATCTGTCAGGAGAAATTCAACAAAATCCGTCCACAAGGTAAACAAACAGTTGTGTTGGAAATGATTTATTTGTTGTGTATCACAGTAAAGAGGGAGAGAAATTTCATGGAACAGGAATAAGTGGAGGTCACATATGCAGAAGAAGGTAGATAGCGTTCTCCTCTGAGTGTATTCCACTGCCTTGTGAGACAGCATGAGCAGCAGATTGTAAATATGCAGTTGTCTGGATTCTCATGTCTCTGAGGAAGCAGCTATTAGTGTTTCCTCTCCCCAGATGATAACTGTCATATAAGTAGAGCTGTGTGTTGGGTGGGAAGTGGCAGGGGACCAAAAAATGGAATTACATCAAGATAAACTCACCAGACTGTCAGAAGAAGTCAAGTCAAGTTTATTTCTATTGCGCTTTTTACAACAGACATTGTCTCAAAGCAGCTTTACAGAAATCCACAGTGAAGGTGAATGGTCTGTGTTTATCCCTGATGAGCAGCCGTGGCGACTGTGGCAAGGAAAAACTCCCTTAGATGTTATGAGGAAGAAACCTTGAGAGGAACCAGACTCAAAAGGGGAACCCATCCTCGTTTGGGTGACATCAAGAGTTTGATCATAAATCTTTCAACAGAGGTTTCCAACAGAAGAACTAATCTAGAATATCATAGTTGATGTTTCAATTACAATCTGGAAAGTTTCCTTCAAAATTTCATATTACTACTTCTTCCTCCGGCTTTCTTCCATTAGGGGTCGCCACAGCAGATCATCCGTCTCCAATCTCCCCTGTCCTCTACATCTGCCTCTTTCAAACCAACTACCTGCATGTCTTCCCTCACCACATCCATAAATCCTCTTTTCCTAGCCCTGATGGCTTCATCCTCAGTATTCTTCTATCCCATACCCCATGTCCCTCCTCTCCACATGTCCAAACTATCTCAATCTCACCTCCCTCACCTTGACTCCAGAACATCCTACATGCGCTGTCCCTCTAATAAAATCATTTCTAATCCTGTCCATCATCATCACTCCCAATGAACATCTCAACATCTTCAGCTCTGTCTTTTACTCAATGCCACTGTCTCTAAACCATACAACATCTCAGGTCTCACCACAGTCCTATAAACTTTCCCTTTCACTCTTGCAATTAAATAAAATTCATGGTTATTTGTATTGAGCTTTTAATAATGAACATCGTCTCCGAGCAGCTTTACACAGATAATGTGGTGATAAAAATGAAGATGTTCTTTATAAGTGTAAGTTTGTCCCTGATGAACAAGTCAGTGGTGACTGTGGTGAAGGAAAAACTACCCGAGATGTATAAGGAAGAAACCTTGAGAGGAACCAGACTCAACAGGAAACCCATCCTCATCTGGGATGCACCGAATGTCCATTTATTACAGATAAACTATGTTGAGGTGCACTGATGATGGTCAGAAGCAAACTGTAGTCCTGAGTCAGTGTAGCAGGCTGTTGACATAAACTACAGTCCAAATCCATCCTCAAAGCTCCAGTTCTTACTCCGGAATTTCATGGATCCCCAGGGCATTGATGGGAAACCGTCCCCAGCTGCAAAGAGTCGCCTCCAGTTGAAAGAGAACACTATCCAGAGGCAGACCAGGACAAAGTGGGCAGATACAAGGAGGGGAGAGAAGCAGGAACAGTGGTCACTGGAACCTTGGGAGCATGTTTAACTCGACAGAAAGAGAGAAACAGAGAGAGAGAGAGAGAGAGAGAGAGAGATTAATAAAATGGAGGACAATATTCAGGAGACTGTGAAAGAATAAATGAATCCATAAAATCCTTAATTTTTACTTTTTTATTTTATTTAAATAAAGTGGGAAGATCCACGGAGGGGAGAGGGGCAGGAACAGTGGTCACTGGAACCTCAGAGCATGTTTAACTCGACCGAGAGAGAGAGAGAGAGAGAGAGAAGAGGGTGACAGGAAGAGAATAATATGGATTATTGTGTCCTTATTGTTCTATGAAATGTAATGTCATTGTGCAGTTGGGACTCCAGCAAGACTCGCTGTGGCAGCATAACTAAAAGGGAGAACCAGAAGGTAACACCAACATGAGGGATCTCTGGGATAAAAGACCCACCACAACACCATCAACAAACCAGAGTGAATGTGGGAGAGTGAGGAGACGACAGCATCCAAATATGCCAGTTTACCAAACACTCCATATCCATGATCCCTCCAGATCTGCTCCTTTACCTCACAAACACCTACTGACCAAAGACTCCACTAAATAAATGTGTTCAGCCTTGACCTTATAACTGTGGGGTTTATAAGAGAAATATCTGCCCCCTGCTGTAGTCTTTATTATTTGAGGTACCAACAAATAGCCTGCACCTTTTGATCAAAGTAGGCGTGGAGGATCATACTGGTACAGAAGTTCACTCGGATACTGCGGAGAGCGTTAAGTGCTTTATACCTCAGTAGTAGTATTTTATAATCAGTGTGAGATGTAATTGGGAGCAGTGTAGATGATTAAAACAGGGCTAATGTGCTCATATTTTCTAGATCTAGTGAGGACTCTTGCTGCTGCATTCTGAACTAACTGAAGCTTATTTCTGCACTTCCTCCAACACCCAGACAGTAAAGCGTTACAGTAGTCTAATCTAGAAGTAACAAAAACATCAACTAGTGTTTCTGCATCCTGTAACAACATCATATTTCTAATTTTAGCAATATTTCTCAGGTGAAAGAAGGCGATCCTGGTAATATTATTCACGTGAGCCTCAAAAGAAAGACTCGGGTCAGTAATTCCACCAAGCTCTTTGACAGCCGTACATGCTGAAACAGAAACAGCTCAGGGATGGGCAAACTTTTTGACTCACGGGCCACAATGGGTTCTAAAAATTTAAACGCACGACGATGTCAAAAGATAAACTCTCGAGAGAAATAGTTGTGAAAGGAAGGAGGAAGACAGTGAACAATGACTTTCTTGGTAGGCTTCTGTTTAGATACAAGCCGTTGTAACGAGTTGAGTCTGGGTGAAGGGAGAGCTCGCTAACTCCAGTTACAACAGAAATCATATAAGCACAGACAGGTTTCCAAAACTCGTGTTTTTTATTTTTCTTGGCAACAGCGATACGGGTTAGTCAAAAAAACTTCGAAATCAGCATCAGAAAATAATAAGGACATAATCCTCGGTCTTGCACACATGCAGTAATAGCGGGAAAATGCGGCAGCAGGCTATTCCCAAAATACCGCTATGCTCCTAAAGGAGCCACAACATAATTCACCTGTGTAACAGACACTGTCATTAAAACCTGTGTAAAGTTCATTAGTTTCAATGTAGACACCTGCAGCTTTTAGACAGGTGCGGCTTATGTATGTTTAAATTAAAAATCTTTGTCAAATTCAGTGGGTGCGGCTTATATATGGGTGCGCTTTATAGTCCGGAAATTACAGTATATATATATATATATATATATATATATATATATATATATATATATATATATATATATATATATACATACATGTATATATTACATTAGAGATAGAAAAACCTAGGATTCTGCTCATTATTTTCTATGAGTGAGGAGAAATATGCTGATCAGCAGCACTAAGAGATTTTCTATAATTTAGGAGATTCTCCTTTCATGCTATTTGAAATACTGTTCATTTGTTTTGACGCCATTTACGTTGTAATTTCCGAGAGGTCTGTTTTAAGGTGCGCATATAATAATTATACCACCGTGCTGATTTTTTCTCTCTGATCATTTTGGTTTTAAGGGGAGCTCTTTCATCTAAAGTTTAACGGAATGTTGATTCTGGACATTCAGTGGGCCAGTCGAGCTCTGCAGGGTCAGACGGAGATCTATTGATTAAGATTATTGATAAAACTTGACGTGAATGTGCTTAACACTGTAACGTAGCAAGGAACTAATGCAGTGACTGAGACAGATTTAAAAAAGATGAGGTAATGATCTGAAATAGCTTCAGACTGTGGAATTATGACTAATTTATTTTTTTATTATTTAGTTTATAGTCAGTGCTTTTGATGTGAGAGATCTAATATTCAACAATCCTATCTTTGGATCAGAGGTGCTGCTGTGCATTAAGTCCTATTTAATTTAATGTTAATCAGGTTACTTAAACAGACTTTCTGAGAATTTCTACTTTGGTTTTGCTCGGGGGACAGACACAGTCTCAATATGGTGAATCCTGAGTGAGGACTCTGTGCAGCTAGCAGACGGTGGGTTTAGCTGACAGGCTGCTCCCTGGCCTTGGCTCTGGACAGTCACTGGTTAACTGGTGCTGTTCCGAGACTATGACCTATACTACAAGAAATTAGAGCAGCACCTTCTTGAGTGGCATGGATACCATGCCGCCCTAACAGTTCTTTCAGGTTTCTCAGCAGGTGCTTCACTGAGAAGAGCAAACCTTTTGGACACATGAAGCAGAGAGGAATGGTGCTCCCGTGGGCAATCATTAGCACTAGCTTTGGCTTTACGAGTATGCCGCCGAGTCATCAACCTCTCGCCTCGCTGCGAGGGCTCTAATGCTGGAGTCCGGAAATGCTAACTCCACCTAGGGCATCCAGACGTTCTCCTGCAGAACCTGGACTGCTCTTGCACTCACTTCTTCTCTCTATGCTCTGGATGCTAAGATCTTCTCCGTCAAAGAGCAAACTAACTTACACTTCTCACAAATAAAATTATCGCTAGCAAAGGGAGAAAGACTGAGTAAACATGTCACACTTTACACACCGAATGAGCTGGATGTTCGCCATAGCAGAAAAATTACGTACCTTAATGTGGTTACTGTAGTGTTTGTTCGTAGCTCTGATGGGAATGGTCTCACACTCACTGCTTTCAAACAGGGAATAAAGCGCTCTTCCAAAAGAAAAAAAGAGAAGAAATGGAGCCGAAGGAAAATAGACAATGCAAGAAATCAAAATTATATTTTGAGATTTTTAAGCGAAGAGAGAGAAAAAAAAACAAAACTGTACAAATTTGAACGCAGATACTCTTCTATTACAAATCACTCCTGCTATCACTCTTCTCCACCCACTCCATCCTGCCTGCACTCTTTTCTTCACTTCTCTAACACACACTCCATTACTCTAAGGCCACTAAGGACAGATTCATAAATAACCTGCCTGATTTATCTCAATTTCTCACTAAACCCATAACTACTAATAATCTTTATGAGATAACTAAGAACATAGACCTTATCCTCACTAGCACATTAGACACCGTTGCCCCTATCCGGTTAAAAAAGGTTAGAGAACAAGCACCTGTATATAATAGTCATACGCATGCCCTCAAGAGAACAGCCCGTAATCTGGAGAGAAAATGGAGGAAAACTAAATTGGAGGTATTTTAGAATCGCGTATAAAGACAGTATGCTCAACTACAGACGGGCGCTAAAAGCTGCTAGAGCTGAACACCTGAGCAAACTTATAGAAAACAACAAAAACCATCCCAGGTTCCTTTTCAGTACTGTAGCTAAACTAACTACAAATCAGGGCTCTGAAAATTGTGTTCCATCACAGTTTAGTAGTGAGGACTTTTTGAATTTCTTCACTGAAAAAATAGATAACATTAGAAAAACAATTGTGGCAGTTCAACCTCTGAGACCATCTCCTGAGACAGTGTTACCTTCAACTCCACAACTCCACTATTTTACATGTACAGGACAGGAAGAGCTGTATAATGTTATTGCCAAAGCTAAATCGACAACATGTCAGTTAGATCCAATTCCTACTAAATTACTGAAGGAAGTGTTATATACAACTGGTGAACCTCTTCTGAATATTATTAACTCCTCACTATCTTTAGGTCACGTCCCTAAATCCCTCAAATTAGCAGTTATTAAGCCCCTCATTAAAAAACCTAATCTGGATCCAAACACGTTATCAAATTACAGACCAATTTCAAATCTCCCATTTATGTCTAAGATTTTAGAAAAGATTGTCGCTGCACAGTTATGTTCCCACCTGCAAGAGAACAATATCTTTGAAGAATTTCAGTCAGGTTTCAGGCCCCATCATAGCACAGAAACTGCTCTAGTTAAAATAACTAATGACCTGTTTTTAGCTTCAGACCAAGGCTTCATTTCGCTGTTGGTTTTACTAGATCTTAGTGCTGCATTCGACACTATAGACCATGATCTCCTCCTAGATCGCTTACAAAATTACATCGGCATTCAGGGACAGGCATTAAGCTGGTTTAAATCCTACCTGTCCGATCGTTACTATTTCGTAGATTTAAATGGAGAGCTATCCAGGCTAATGCAAGTAAATTATGGCGTGCCGCAAGGTTCAGTTCTAGGACCCTGCTCTTCACAATATACATGCTTCCGTTAGGAAATATTATTAGAAGGCATGGAATTAGCTTCCATTGTTATGCTGATGATACTCAGCTATATATCTCATCTAAACCAGGCGATACAGCTCAATTAACCCGGATAACTGAGTGTGTTAAAGAACTAAGAGATTGGATGACCCATAACTTTCTACTTTTAAATTCTGATAAGACTGAGATTTTGCTCATCGGCCCAAAACTAGTATACAGACGCTCCAGCATCTCAACCTGCATTTAGACGGATGTTCTGTAACCACTAGTTCAACGGTAAAAGACCTGGGTGTTATTTTAGACAGCGACTTGTCTTTCAAAAATCACATCAATCAAGTTACAAAAACAGCCTTCTTTCACCTTAGAAATATTTCTAAGCTAAGAAATATGTTGTCTATATCTGATGCAGAGAAGCTCGTCCATGCTCATGACCTCCAGAATAGACTACTGTAATGCATTACTAGGTGGATGTCCTGCATCATTAATAAACAAGCTTCAGTTAGTCCAGAATGCAGCAGCCAGAGTTCTTACAAGGTCAAAAAATATGATCACATAACCCCGATCTTATCGTCCCTACATTGGCTTCCTGTTAAGTTTCGAATAGACTACAAACTATTACTTCTCACTTATAAAGCACTAAATGGTTTGGCTCCATGTATCTATCCAGTCTTTTAACACGCTACAATCCGCCACGCTCCTGAGATCTCAAAACTCTGGGCTTCTAGTAGTTCCTAGAATAGCAAAGTCCACTAAAGGTGGTAGAGCATTTTCACATTTAGCTCCTAAACTCTGGAATAGTCTTCCTGACGGTGTTCGGGGCTCAGACACACTCACCCAGTTTAAGTGTAGATTAAAAACATATCTTTTTAGCAAAGCCTACACATAACACACATCACATCATAACCTTGTGCTCCAGAACATCTGATCACATGCACATTATCAACTTGTGCTGTTAATATCATCATGAACAGCAGCTACGCTAATTCCTCTCCACTGCTTCTCTTTCTCTCCCCATCCCGAGACACCCTGAGGTTTGGCCAGCTCCAGTCACCTCCCACCTCGTGATGATTACGGACCTTTGAAGAAGTAGATGCCGAACTCACAAACATCCCGAACCATCTAGAGACGTACCAGTGCCATTTGGATCCCGCTACATGTGTGGAGTTTTGACATTGGACCTCCTGGAGTGTTTAAAGGCTCTGGCATGGAGAAGCTGATGCTGGATCTGTGGTGACCACAAATGCTGAGCTCATAAAACTCGGAGCTACTAACCATATAGACTGTATAAGACTGCAGAAAGAACATCACTTATAATCTTATACTCCAATAATCATGTTAGTTCTCACTGTCCAGTGTTCTTTATTGTTTTAAAGATTTATGATCAAACTCTTGATGTCACCCAGATGAGGATGGGTTCCCTTTTTGAGTCTGGTTCCTCTCAAGGTTTCTTCCTCATAACATCTAAAGGAGTTTTTCCTTGCCACAGTCGCCACGGCTGCTCATCAGGGACAAATTCACACCATTCACCTTCACTGTTGATTTGTGTAAAGCTGCTTTGAGACAATGTCTGTTGTGAAAAGCGCTATACAAATAAACTTGACTTGACTTGACTTGACTTGACTTGACTACTCTGCACTGTTGACCCCAGGTACCTGAACTCCTCCTCCAGGCTCTTCTCCACCTGCTCCCTACTCTCACCACAAATCACAATATCACAACTTTCATATTTATGATGTAAAATGTTTCCACATATTTTTTAGTCTCCATTTTGTCTCTGTGTCTCCACAGCTGCAGCAGTTCAGATGATTTTACCCTCAGAACCAAAGAGCAGAGCAGATTTTCTGCAGTGTAAGTGTAACACACACACACACACACACACACACACACACACACAGAGTGTAAATATGTCTGTATTGTTGATCTAAATCTGATCCATGTCTCCCTGATGACTGATGATGTGTAATATTTAAAATAGTTCATGTAGAGCAGCATTAGGAGAACAGAAACACACACAGGTGTCTCACACACACTTATTATAAATCCTGTGATTAACATCAAACCTGTGCACATTTTATTGTTCTAGATTTCTGTTATCTGACTCTGGATCCCAACACAGCACATCCTCAACTCATTCTGTCTGAGAAGAACAGAGTCGTGACACGCAGTGATACAAAACAGCGATACTCTGATCATCCAGAGAGATTTGACTACAGGCCTCAGGTGTTGTGTAAAGAGAGTGTGTGTGGACTCTGTTACTGGGAGGTGGAGTGGAGCGGTCGTGGTGTGGACATATCAGTCTCATATAAAGAGATCAGCAGGAACGGACGGGGTTTTGAGCATTTGTTTGGACACAACAGTCAGTCCTGGAGTCTGGTGTGTTCTTCTTCCTCTGTCTCTTTCTGGCACAACAACATTAAAACTGCACTCGAGGTCCAGCGTCCTCCAGAATAGGAGTGTATGTGGATCACAGTGCAGGAACTCTGTCCTTCTACAGCGTCTCTGATACGATGAGGCTCCTCCACAGAGTCCACGCCACATTCACTCAACCTCTATACGCTGGATTCTGGATAGATTATAACACAGTTATGAGGTTTTGTGATTGAAAATGAACTGCATGTAAAGAATCTGTAGAATTTTTCTAGAATAGAGGAGGGAAGTAATGAAGTACAAATCCTTTGTTACTGTAGTTAAGTAGATTTTTCTGGTATCAGTATTTTACTTCTACAACTTTTAACTTTCACTCAATACATTTTGACACAAATATTGGTACTTTTTACTTCTTACATTTTAAAACCTCGTTACTTTAGTTTTAATTTATTTGGTGAAATGTCAATATTTATTTTTCTCATTGTGCCGTTTTCAGTCCATCAACATATTTCTTGTAATTTCCTGTCTCTCTCACACAACAGATGTAGACTAGTTTCTGAAGCTCACAATGAGCAGGCAGAAGGCAGTAAGAAGTCTGGGGTTAAAGTGAATGAGACAGAGGGAGTCAGTGATGAGAACATGACTGAGAACAGAGACATTCCTGATCATCATCATCTTTTCTCTGCTTTTGTTCTATATGGTGGCTCTTCAGTCTGAATACATTTATTAGAGAACAACATTAAATAGGGCTGTCAAAAAACGTGTTAACGAAAATTCATTTTAACAACATTCATTTTATTAATGAGCGCATTTCAGTTTGAGCATTTTTATAAAAAATATAAATTAAAATCTTCAAAGCGACACACGTTTGTTGTTTGTTGTTTGTTCTTTTTTTACTCATATATACTGTGTATATATATATATATATATATATATATATATATATATATATATATGAATACAAATAAACTCCACCAAAATATATTTTTTTTCATATTAAGTAGAGTATCTAAACTTGAAAAGTATTAAATTAAGGTACATTTAGAACAGATAAAAATTTACAAATTAAGTTTCGTTTAATGTTGAGTGAACCCACGATGGTCATGCCATTAATCGTGATTAAATATTTGAATTGATTAACAGCCCTGATATTAATCTGATGTGAGGTTCAGTTACAGCGTGACACTAAAACAGGCAGTAATAATCACTAGTTCTTACTGAAGAACATGTCGGAGCCCAAACTTCTTTACTTTAACCTGAGTGAAAAAGTGCAGTCAGAACTTCAACTTTTACCAGAATCTTTTAAAACCTCAGTATCTGCACTTCTACTGAGTGAAGAATGTGTGGACTTTTAACATCTCTGTTCTAGAATGAAGGTAAATGTCCAGAGATGTTTCTCACGGTTGTGATAATGGTTTAAAATAACAGAAAGAGAGAGAGAGAGAGAGAGAGAGAGAGAGAGAGAGAGAGAAATGAATGGAGGATAATATTCAGGAGACTTCTGAATTAGTGAATCGTTTATTTTTTATTTTATTTAGCTTTGTGCTGATTTACTTATTATTCCAGTTAAATATTATTAATAAGCTTTGATGCATTGTTATTGCAGCATCAACTTTTTGTTTCTCTCACACCTATTGTGTGCATGTTTTTTTCTTATTAACTGTAACTGGCATAACATGATATAATCGTGCATTTTTTAAAGTTAGTAGTGCCCCTTTTTGAAAAAGGTTAAATTTGTAATTTGTACTGTTGGCTACCAGGTGGCGCCAAAACACCATAAAATAGCACCGTGCATAGAAAGCTTAGTTTCTGGCTCTATGCAGTTTTCAATGGAGTATATCAGAATATAATAGTGTGTGTGTGTGTGTGTGTGTGTGTGTGTGTGTGTGTGTGTGTGTGTGTGTGAGAGAGAGAGAGAGAGAGAGAGAGAGAGAGAGAGTGGGTGACCTTTAAGCACTGACCTTAATGTGTCAAAATCTGAAAATATGCACCTCAGCTCTCAGAACTATTAAAGTTTACATTAACAAAAATAATATTATTATTATTTATGCACCTGCATGTCATCCTGCAGGTCATTTGATAGTGAGAAAAGCAGCAAGCAACATGAGACCCTTCACTTCTGCAGAGGTTTTAGACAAATTTTTAAAGCCCGACCTCAGCAAGCTGCAGGAAACATCTCCCCCCTGACACCACCGACTCAGGAGAGTCACATCCAGATTTTGTTGCAGCACCTGGCTGAAGGTGAGGAAGATTCAGAGGATCCTGGAGCGGGTTGGATTGGAAGAAATGGCCAAGTGTGGTTTTCCACCAACGCAGAGACAACTCTTTCTGCAGCATGCCTGAGGCGTGACTTCAGGGCCGACACGTTATGCCATTGTGAGGGTCCAGAATGTGAACTCTGGATTAAAGTTTTTTTTGGAGGAGATTTAATAATTCACTTGTCATGCTGAGCAACCATGTGGACCGACAGATGTCAGAGCCTACATGGGACTACTGATTTTGTCCAGGGTCTACAGGCCCGGAGGTGAGTCCACGAGCTCCCTGTGGGACATTCGAAGTGGCAGTGCAGTTTTTTCAAGGCCACTATGCCCCTTTCGGATTTTTAATTCGTGATCCACATATGTAGAGGACAGGGGGGTAGGGAGACCATTATTATCTCCATTATTTTTGCACTGTTGACCACAGGTACCTAATGTCCTCAACCTTGTCCACCTCTTCTCCCTGCAACCACACCACTCCACTGCCCTCCCTCTCATTCACACACATGTACTCTGTCTTACTCCTACTGACTTTCATTCCCCTTCTCTCCAGCGTATACCTCCACCTCTCCAGGCTCTTCTCCACCTGCTCAAACTACTCTCATCATAAATCACAATATCATCCACAAACATCACAGTCCACTGAGACCCCTGTCTGACCTGGTCCATCAACCTGTCCATCACCACTGCAAACAGGAAAGGGCTCAGTGCCAATCCTTGATGCAGTCCATCCTCCACCTTGAACCAGTCTGTCATTCCTACTGCACACTTCACTGCTGTCACAATGTCCTCATATATGTCCTGCACCACCCTCACATACGTCTCTGACAAACCAGACTTCCTCATACAACACCACAACTCCTCTCTCCACCCTGTCGTATGCTTTCTCTAAATCGAAAAACACACAATGCAACTCCTTCTGACCTTCTCTATACTTCTCCAATGCTCTTCCTCAGCATGAAACCACACTGCTGCTCACAGATGGTTACCTCTTCTCTCAGCCTGGCTTCCACTACTCTTTCCCATAACTTCATGGTGTGACTGATCAACTTTATTCCCCTGTAGTTACTGCAGGTCCGCACATCTCCTTTATTCTTAAACATCTCCATGCTTCTACTGGTATGTCATCTGGGCCAACTGACTTTCCTCTATTCATGCTCTTAATAGCTGCTTTCACTTCCTCCTTCCTAATCCTTTTTCCCAGCAGCAGTGGCTCTGAGACTTCTCAGGATTTAGGAAAAGATTACCAGATTGAAGGTATGAGATGAGCTTGAGGAAAATAAGATCTCAGACAGGAGACAATTTTCACCTTCCAACATGACAAAGAGCCGAAACACACCCAGTACACTGTGCTGATGAAAGTGTGTGAATGTTCATGAGAGGTCTAGTCAGAGCCTGGATTTCAATCCAAATGTATTCTCTCTGAAAACAGCTGTACAGTGACATTCCCTAATTCACATGACAGATGTTGTAGACACTGCAGAGAGCAAACGGAGAAGATCCTCGAATGCAGATGTGGTGAATTTGTAGCATTACACCTACAAAGACATGATGTGCTGAGTGAAGCGTCTGAATGCTGTCAGTTTTATATTTCTGTTATTATTAAACCCACAGTCAAATTCACAACAAAGAACAAATCAGACTGCATTGGATTGGACTGTTTAGATCAGAAAGTATCTCCAGGTGTAAAACTACAATGTTCCTTACAAGCCTGAACTCTCTGTGTTTAAAGCCACGCCCACTCTGTGTGTCACACTATAACACATAACAGGAAGTTCATTTCAGAGGAAACGAAACTCAGAACTTGTAGCCCCCTCTCTCTCTCTCTCTCTCTCTCTCTCTCTCTCTCTCTCTCTCTCACACACACACACACAGACACACACACACACACACAGCAGGAAAATGGCAGAAGCCAGTATTTCAGTAAATCAGGATCAGTTCATCTGTGCAGTGTGTCTGGATCTCCTGAAGGATCCTGTAGCTATTCCTTGTGGTCACAGTTACTGTAAGGTGTGTATTAATAGCTGCTGGAATCAGGAGGACATGAAGAGCATCTACAGCTGCCCCCAGTGTAGAGAAACTTTCACTCCGAGGCCTGTTCTACGCAGGAACAACATGCTGGCTGAAGTGGTGGAGAAACTGAAGAAGACTGAACTCCAAGCTGCTTCTCCTGCTCACTGTTACACTGGACCTGCAGATGTGGACTGTGATTTCTGCACTGAGGGAAAACACAAAGCTGTCAAGTCCTGTCTGGTGTGTCTGGCCTCGTATTGTGAAGAACATCTTAAACCTCACTATCAGTCTCAGGCTTTTAAGAAGCACAAATTAGTTGAAGCCTGTGTAGATCTCCAAGAGAAGATCTGCTCTCAGCACAACAAACTGATGGAGATCTACTGCCGTACTGACCAAAGCTTCATCTGTTACTTGTGTATGATGGATAAACATAAAGGCCATGATACAGTTTCAACTACTGCAGAAAGAAGTAAAAAACAGGTGAGATCTGAACATTAATTTATGAATTTACACAAATTCTGTTTCTACTGTAAGATAAGATAAGATAAGATAAGATATACCTTTATTCGTCCTACAGTGGGGAAATTTCTTTGTTACAGCAGCAAAGGAAAGAAATAAAAATAAAAAAAAGAATAATAAATGCAAATATATAAAAAGAATATACACATACTATAATATACAGTATATACACAGTACATTGTATAAATACAATAAGGGAAGGAAAAAGTACTCATTGCAGGTAGTATTTTCACACAGGTGGTATTGCACATATTGCAGGTAATATTTCACATGTTGCATGTAATATCGCACACAGGTAATGATATTGCACTGCTAAAAAGTAATAACAGTGTTGTATTTTTGTAACTGGTTTTACTGGGAGCAGCTTTGATTGTAAAGTCTAATAGCAGCAGGGAGAAAAGACCTTCTATAACGCTACTTTAGACACTTAGGATGTAACAGTCTATTACTGAAGGAGCTGCTCAACGATGTAATGGTTACATACAGGGGGTGAGAGGCGTTCTCCAGCAATGATGATAGTTTTGCTACCGTCCTCCTTTCTCCCACCTCCTGTACAGTGTCCAGAGGAATCCCCAGGACTGAGCTGGCCTTCCTGATCAGCTTGTCCAGTCTCTTCCTGTCTGCAGTAGAGATGCTGCTGCCCCAGCAGACCACTCCATAGAATATGGCTGAGGCCACCACAGAGTCTTCAGTAAAAAAGGTCTTCAGTAGCTCTCCTTGCACTCCAAAAGACCTTAGTCTCCTCAGCAGAAAGAGTCTGCTCTGCCCTTTCTTGTAAATTGCCTCAGTGTTGTTTGTCCAGTCCAGTTTGTTGTTTAGGTGAACACCCAGGTATTTGTAAGAGTCCACTCTCACAATGTCCTTTCCCTGAATGTTCACTGGTGATAAAGTTTGTTTGTGCCTACGGAAATCCACCACCAGTTCTTTGGTTTTTCCCGCATTTACAGTGCCCTCCACAATTATTGGCACCCCTGTTTAAGATGTGGTCGTGGACTTCAAAAAATTCTCCTTTTTTTTAAAACAACATAGAACCCAAATGCAAAAAAAGAGAAAAATCCAACCTTTTATTTAAGTACATTACTTTGGTGGTAAAAAAATCACACATTTAGAAAAAAAAAAAAACTTGAAATCATGTGCCACAATTATTGGCACCCTGATGTTAATACTTTGTACAACCTCCTTTTGCCAACAAGACAGCACTTAATCTCCTCCTATAACATTTCACAAGATTGGAGAACACAGAGAGAGGGATTTTTGACCATTCTTCTTTGCACAATCTTTCTAGATTATCCAGTGTCCTGGGTCCTCTCTTATGCACTCTTCTCTTTAGCTCGCCCCACAGGTTTTCGATTGGGTTGAGGTCTGGGGACTGAGATGGCCATGGGAGGACCTTGAGTTTGTGACTGCTGAACCGCTTTTGTGTAGATTTTGCCACATGTTTTGGATCATTATCCTGCTGAAAGACCCAATGACGACCCATCTTCAGCTTTCTGGCAGAGGCCATCAGGTTTTTATTTAAAATATCCTGGTACTTCAAAGCGTTCATGATGCCATGCACCCTAACAAGGTTCCCAGGGCCTTTGGAAGAGAAACAGGCCCACAGCATCACAGATCCTCCACCATACTTCACGGTGGGCATGAGGTGCTTTCGGCATACTCATCTTTTGTTTTACGCCAGACCCACTTAGAGTGTTTGTTGCCAAAAAGCTCAATCTTAGTCTCATCTGACCAAAGCACACGATCCCAGTTGAAGTCCCAGTACCGCTTAGCAAACTCCAGACGTTTACGTTTGTGAGTGTTAGTGAGAAAAGGCTTTTTCCTTGCATGCCTCCCAAACAGCTTGTTGGCATGTAGAGAGCGTCTGATGGTTGTTTTGGAGACTCTGTGACCCCAAGATGCCACTCTTTGATGCAATTCTGTGACGGTGAGCTTGGGAATTTTTTTTACTTCTCTTACCATCCTCCTCACTGTGCGTTGTGGCAAGATAAACTTGGGACCTCTTCCAGCCTTGTTTGTCACTGTTCCAGTTGTTTTAAACTTCTTAATGATTCCTCTGACTGTAGATACCGCAAGTTAAGGCGAGTGGCTATTTTCTTGTAGCCATTGCCTGACTTATGAAGGTCGACACACATCTGCCTTACTTGAATGGTGTGTTCTCTTGTTTTTGCCATGTTGACAAATGGGTAAGAGAATTAGGCCTCTGTGTCACGTCATATTTATACCCCAGGGAAACAGAAAATCATGAATTACTAATTAAAAGTCCCTAGATACCCTGACCAACCTTAGCAACTACAGAAATATATATATATATATATATATATATATATATATATATATATATATATATATATATATATATATATATAAAAAACAATTACATTTTTCAGAGGAATTGTTAGGTGCCAATAATTGTGGGACACATGATTTCAAGTTTTTTTTTTTCTAAATGTATGATTTTTTTTACCACCAAAGTTATGTACTTAAATGAAAGGTTGGATTTTTCTCTTTTTTTGCATTTGGGTTCTATGTTGTTTTAAAAAAAAGGAGAATTTTTAGAAGTCCACGACCACATCTTAAACAGGGGTGCCAATAATTGTGGAGGGCACTGTATCTGGGGGCAGCTCCGTTGGCACCAGTCCACAAAGTTCTGTATAAGTCCTCTGTACTCCCTGTCATCATCATCCGTGATCAGACCGACGATGGCAGAGTCATCAGAGAACTTCTGTAGGTGACAGGTTGCTGAGCTGAACATGAAGTCTGCAGTGTAGACGGTGAAGAGAAACGGGGATAGAACTGTTCCCTTTAGGGCTCCAGTGTTGCAGACAATCATGGCAGACTCACAGTCACGAGTCCTCACATACTGGGGTCTGTCTGTGAGGTAGTCCAGTATCCAGGCAGACAGATGATGGTCCACTCCCATGTACACCATCCTATCCCTCAGGATCGCAGGTTGGATGGTGTTAAAAGCACTAGAGAGTCATCAAAAAACATGACTCTCACAGTGCTCCCAGCCTTTTCCAGGTGTGAAATAGCCCGATTTAGGAGGAAGATGACTGCGTCTTCCACTCCAATGCCAGGTTGGTAGGCAAACTGAAGTGGATCTATTTATGGGCTCACCAGAGGTCAGAGATCAGTGTGCACCAGCCTCTCCAATGTCTTCATCAGATCTACTGAGGTCAGTGCTACTGGTCGATAGTCTTTGAAGTCTTTTGGGCGCAATGTCTTTGGAACAGGCACGGCGCAGGATGCTTTCCATATCTGTGGCACCTTTCCCAGCCTCAGGCTCAGGTCAAACATGTACAGCAATATGCCGCACAGCTGGTCTGCACAGGTCTTAAGTAGCCTGGAGCTGATGCCGTGTGGGCCCGCAGCCTTCCTCGCTTTGATCTTCCTGAGCTCCATTCTCAATTGGGCTTCTGTGAGGGGCATTGGTGTGTATTGGTTGGAAGTTAGGTGTGTTGTGTATTGACTGTGAGCTGATAGCAGTACAGAGAGAGATGGGGCTGGAGCTGCTTGCTGTGATAGCAGAGAAGGGGGATTGCAGCAGGGGGGACTGGATGGGGGCAGGGGAGGGTAGCTGATCAAATCTGTTAAAGAATAGATTCAGATCATTCACCCACTTCTGGTCACCCTCAGCCTGAGAGCTGGACTCCTTATGACCAGTGATGGTTTTGAGCCCCTTCCACACACCGCTGACGTTGTTCTGCTGCAGCTGATCCTCCATCTTCCTCCTGTAGCATGCTTTTCATTCCCTGATCTTCTTTCTCAGTTCTCTCTGGACAGTTTTCAGCTCTTCCTTGTTTCCTGATTTAAACACCATCTACTTCTCTTTAAGGAGAGTCTTTATATCAGGGTTAATCCACGGTTTGTTGTTGGAAAAACACTGTACAGTCCTGGTGGTTACAGTATTCTCTACACAGAAGTTGATAGGCTGTAATACAGTCTGTTAAATTGTCAATATCCTCCCCATGTAGATTGTACAATTCCTCCAACATAGTTGTTTCAAAACAGTCTTTCAGAGCCTCACTGGTCTTATCAGACCATGTCGTCACTGTGCGGGAGGTAGCTGGTTGCCTGCATACAAGGGGTTTGTACACAGGTAGGAGATGAACCAGGTTGTGATTCGATCTTCCCAAGGGGGGGAGGGGTGCTGATGTATAAGCCTCCTTTGAGTTTGCATAAAATAAATCCAGTGTTTTATTGTCTCTAGTGTGGCATGAAACATACTGAGTGAATGTGGGCAGAGTGGAGGATGGAGGGGAATGATTAAAATCTCCAGAGATAATGAGAAGGGCATTTGGGCTCTGTGTTAACAGTCTGTTAACAACAGAATGCAGGACATCGCATGCCGATTCACCGTCAGCAGAGGGGGGAATATACGCAGCTATTGTGATAACATGCGAGAATTCCCTGGGCAGATAGTACGGCCTCATTCTAGCGGCTAACAGCTCAATGTCCTTACAGCAGATCTGCTCTTTAATAGTGATGTGTCCAGTTTTACACCATCAATAATTCACAAACACTGCCAGTGGTGAAAGGCAAGGAAAAGGCATATGAGGAGCTATAGGAGAGGAAGGAAGGAGAAAAGGATTTGTACCGATTGGCCAGGCAGAGGGACCGAGCTGGGAAGAATGTGCTGCAAGTTAAAGCAATAAAGGATGGAGATGGACGAGGAAAGTGTGCTGAGAAGGTGGAGGGAGTATTTTGAGCAGCTGTTGAATGAGGAAAATGAGAGAGAGAGAGAATGTGAGAGTGTGCTGGTACCAATCTTTAAGAATAAAGAAGATGTGCAGACCTGCTGTAACTACAGGGGAATCAAGTTGATCAGTCACACCATGAAGTTATGGGAAAGAGTAGTGGAAGCCAGGCTGAGAGAAGAGGTGACCATCTGTGAGCAGCAGTGTGGTTTCATGCTGAGGAAGAGCATTGGAGAAGTATAGAGAAGGTCAGAAGGAGTTGCATTGTGTGTTTGTGGATTTAGGGAAAGCATACAACAGGGTGAAAAAAGGAGTTGTGGTATTGTATGAGGAAGTCTGGTTTGTCAGAGACGTATGTGAGGGTGGTGCAGGACATGTATGAGGACAGTGTGACAGCAGTGAAGTGTGCAGTACGAACAACAGACTGGTTCAAGGTAAAGGTTGGATTGCATCAAGGATCAGCCCTGAGCCCTTTCCTGTTTGCAGTGGTGATGGACAGGTTGACGGACGAGGTCAGACAGGAGTCTCAGTGGACAGTGATGTTTGTGTAGTACCCTCACCGCCTGATGAGGGGAGATAAATGTGAAATAAAAACAAGTGACACGGAGCTGCTGCGGCTTCACCACTGTCAGTGTATTGTTTTTTATTCTTTATAACAAATGAGAACAATATTATTTTTTATATTCAAATAAATTATATAACTTTAAGAAAGTACAATATATAAATATATACACATGTCAGTACAAACACAACTGTTGCATTTTTATGAAAAAAGAAAAACACATTACACTTAGCAATTAACTCATACCATGCTATTTGTGAGACCGCATGGTCTCCATGACTAGTATGAGAGCTGCAACAAACACATACAAAACAAACTTCCACGCTGATAACAACAAGAACCCAAACACTCTAAATAGTGTCATCTACAATCTTTAAAACAACCACAACATGCAAAAAAACACATTTTAAACTTTAAAAATGTTTTTCCCATACCTGATGAGGGGAGATAAATGTGAAATAAAAACAAGTGACACGGAGCTGCTGCTGCTTCACCACTGTCAGTGTATTGTTTGAGCAGCACGCCCCCTCCCCACTCAGGTGAACACTTCAGCCAAGACAGAAGCAATCGAATGATCGATTGTCAGACAACATTAATACAACGACACACCATTCAGTCACTACCAAACCATCTATCCATCACTATTTCCCCCAGCTACCACATTTGCGGATGATATTGTGATTTGTGGTGAGAGTAGGGAGCAGGTGAGAAGGGGAATGAAAGTCAGTAGGAGTAAGACAGAGTACATGTGTGTGAATGAGAGGGAGGGCAGTGGAGGGGTGCAGTTGCAGGGAGAAGAGGTGGAGAAGGTGGAGTTCAGGTACCTGGGGTCAACAGTGCAAAGTAATGGAGAGTGTGTTAGAGAAGTGAAGAAAAGAGTGCCGGCAGGGTGGAGTGAGTGGAGAAGATGACAGGAGTGATTTGTGATAGAAGAGTATCTGTGAGAGTGAAAGGGAAAGTTTATAGGACTGTGGTGAGACCTGAGATGTTTTATGGTTTAGAGACAGTGGCATTGAGTAAAAGACAGGAGGTGGAGCTGGAGGTAGCAGAGCTGAAGATGTTGAGGTTTTCGTTGGGAGTGACGATGATGGACAGGATAAGAAATTAGTTTATTAGAGGGACAGCGCATGTTGGACGTTTTGGAGACAAGGTGAGGGAGGCGAGATTGAGATGGTTTGGACATGTGCAGAGGAGGGACATGAGTTATATTGGTAGGAGAATGCTGAGGATGGAGCCACCAGGAAGGAGGAAAAGAGGAAGGCCAAGGAGGAGGTTCATGGATGTGGTGAGGGAAGACATGCAGGTAGTTGGTGTGAAAGAGGCGGATGTAGAATACAGGGTGGTATGGAGACCGATGATCTGTTGTGGCGCCCCTAATGTGAGCAGCCGAAAGAAGAAGACGACTATAATTCTGTAGAACACAATAAAATCTATTTAAAATGTATTTTATTTGGTCTCAGAATGAACTAAAGGAGGAGCAGATTAAATCCCAGCAGAGGATCCAGGAGAAGCAGAAGAAGGTGCAGGAGCTGAAACAGACTGTTGATACTATAAAGGTTAGGAATGAACACACACACACACACACACACACACACACACACACACACACACACACACACACACACACACTAGAGGGAGACTATAAAAAAACTAAGTGTGTGTGTGTGTGTGTGTTCTAACAGAAGCGTTCACAGGCAGCAGTAGATGATAATGAGAAGATCTTTAATGAGGTGATCAGCTCCCTGGTGAAAAGGTGCTCGGAGGTGACGGAGCTGATCAGATTTCAGGAAAAAGCTGATCTGAGTCGAGCTGAACAACACCTGAAACATCTGGAGCAGGAGATCACTGATCTTCAGAGGAGAGTCAGTGATCTGGAGCAGCTTTCACACACACCTGATCACATCCACTTCCTCCGGGTAACACTCACTGTCTGATCTACAGAGGGCACTGTTCCTCACAAAGTTTCCTCCTAAAAGCTCATTACAGCAACAATAAATGTTCCTGTGTGAGATCACAAGTGTGTCTTTGATCTGATTCAGTCTGAGATTCATTCGTTTCTCTCCTCCACTTTTCTCCTTCTCTATGATGTGTTTCCTCTCTGTAGAGTTTCCCGTCTCTCTGTGTTTCTCCTGGATGTGACGACTCACCCAGCTTCACTGTCAACCAACATCTCTCATTTGATGGAGTGAGGAAATCTGTCTCAGATCTGAAAAAACGAGTCGAGGAGATCTGTCAGGAGGAATTCAACAAAATCCGTCCACAAGGTAAACAAATAGTTGTGTTGGAAATTATTTATTTGTTGTGTATCACAGTAAAGAGTCCTCCCTCACCCCATCCATAATCCTCCTCCTTGGTCTTCCTCTTTTCCTCCTTCCTGGTGGCTCCATCCTCAGCATTCTCCGACTGATATACCCCATGTCCCTCCTCTGCACATGTCCAAACCATCTCAATCTCACCTCCCTCACCTTGTCTCCAAAAAGTCCTACATGTGCTGTCCCTCTAATAAACTCTTCAGCTCTGCTACCTCCAGCTCCACCGCCTGTCTTTTACTCAATGCCAATGTCTCTAAACTATACAACATCTCAGGTCTCACCACAGTCCTATAAACTTTCCCAATATCACAACTTTCATGTAAAATGTTTCCACATCATTTTTCAGTCTCCATTTTGTCTCTGTGTCTCAACAGCTGCAGCAGTTCAGATGATTTTCTCAAAACCAAAGAGCAGAGCAGATTTTCTGCAGTGTAGGTGTAACACACACACACACACACACACACACACACACACACACACACACACACACACAGAGTGTAAATATGTCTGTATTGTTGATCTAAATCTGATCCATTTCTCCCTGATGACTGATGATGTGTAATATTTAAAATAGTTCATGTAGAGCAGCATTAGGAGAACAGAAACACACACAGGTGTCTCACACACACTTATTATAAATCCTGTGAATAACATCAAACCTGTGCACATTTTATTGTTCTAGATTTCTGTTATCTGACTCTGGATCCCAACACAGCACATCCTCAACTCATTCTGTCTGAGAAGAACAGAGTCGTGACACGCAGTGATACAAAACAGCGATACTCTGATCATCCAGAGAGATTTGACTCCTGGTCTCAGGTGTTGTGTAAAGAGAGTGTGTGTGGACGCTGTTACTGGGAGGTGAAGTGGAGCAGTGTTGTGTACATATCAGTCTCATATAAAGAGATCAGCAGGAAAGGAGAAGGTGATGAGTGTGGGTTTGGATGCAACAGTCAGTCCTGGAGTCTGGTGTGTTCTTCTTCCTCTGTCTCTTTCTGGCACAACAACATTAAAACTGCACTCCGAGGTCCAGCGTCCTCCAGAATAGGAGTGTATGTCGATCACAGTGCAGGAACTCTGTCCTTCTACAGCATCTCTGATACGATGAGGCTCCTCCACAGAGTCCAAACCACATTCACTCAACCTCTATACGCTGGATTCTGGATGGGTTATAACACAGTTATGAGGTTTTGTGATTGAAAATGAACTGCATGTAAAAGTGTTTAATAAAATTATAACTGAGGAGTCAGATTTCATTTCTCCCTGAACTTCAGTAATTCTGTTTGCAGAATATGTAGAATGTAGGATGTTTCTAGAATGAAGGTAAAGCTACAGAGATGTTTCCAGGCCGCGTTCCTCATGATTGTGATAAATGTTTAAAATAACAGCGAGAGAGAGAGAGAGAGAGAGAGAGAGAGAGAAAAAATGAATAAAATGAAGGACAATATTCAGGAGACTGCTGAAGTAGTGACTCTCATGCCAAAGCTTCTCGACTTTACCTTTATTTTATTTTATTTTATTTGCTTCTGATTAACTCGTGATGATCTGTGACAAGCAGAATAGACTGGGGTGTCCTAATACTTTTGGTCTAACTTTTATGATGATTTTTTATGACGATTGTATGAATCATTTGTTTGTGTCAAAACAGAATCTATGTTCAAGTCAAATTCATAACAAAAAGTTTAGCTTCAATTTCCTAATATTTTTTGGTAATTTTAAATGTATGTATCTGTATGTTTTTATTTTATTTCTATTTGTTTGTTTATTTACGGACAATACGCTAGAAATTATTACACACTGATGTCATGTACATAGTGCATGTAGCATAAAGCTGGTTTGTGGCTTTCGTCCCTCGTTAGACTTTTACATAAAGACAAAACAACCGAACAATCACAAAAAAACAAAACAAGTACAAATAAACGAGTGAATATAAATTAGTGCTGCAACTAACGATTATTTTTCTGATTAATCGGATAAAAAAAAATGTGAATAAGCCGTTTTTCTGATCATAAATATATAAAACTCTAATTCAGGGTGTTTATGTATAAAAGTGCACTTTAAAAAATGCAAAAGCCACATATTGAGTTTAACTACCTTTATTTTGGACATTATAATGTTTATAGAAGCTGCTTGTGGAGGAGTGAATGCGTGATTTCACCTTTAAACAAATTCACTCATGTTGGATTGTTTCTTTCTGTAAAAAATAAATAAATAAAGCATTCAATTATGCAAGATGTAAATTGTGTAAATCAACATTTATATTGTTTTAATAATATTGCAGATGGCAAGAAGGCAGTATAATAAGCTTATTCCCACAAAGCTTATTATTTCCTCAAAACTTATTAATAATCTTTGATTAATTGTTTTTGCAGCATCAGTTTTTTGCACACACTTATTGTAGATGTTTTTCCTCATTAACTGTAACTGCCATGACATGATATAATCGTGCATTTTATAATAGTGTGAATATAATAGTGTGTGTGAGTTTGTGTGAGAGAGAGAGAGAGAGAGTGAGAGAGAGTGGGTGACCTTTGACCACTGTCAAAATCAGAAAATATGCACCTCAGCTCTCAGAACTATTAAAGTTTACATTAACAAAAATAATATATAGTAAGAAAAGCAGCAAGCAACATGAGACCCTTCACTTCTGCAGATGTTTTGGACAAATTTATAAAACCCGACCCCAGCAAGCTGCAGGAAACATCTCCCCCTGACACCACTGATTTAGGAGAGTCAGGTCCAGATTTTGTTGCAGCACCTGACTGAAGGTGAGGAAGATTCTGAGGATCCTGGATTGGGTTGGATTGGAAGAAATGGCCAAGTGTGGTTTTCCACCAATGCAGCGACAACTATTTCTGCAGCATGCCTGAGGCGTGACTTCGGGGCCGACACGTCATGCCATTGTGAGGGTCCAGAATGTGAACTCTGGAGTGAAGTTTTTTGTGGAGTAGATGACTAATTCACTTGTCAGCATGACCATGTGGACCGATGAATGTCAGAGCCTACATGGGCCTGCTAATTTTGCCTGTGTTCTACAGACCCAGAGGTGAGTCCACAAGCTCCCTGTGGGACGTTCAAAATGGCAGTGCAGTTTTTAGGGCCACTATGTCCCTCTCGAGGTTTCACCAGATAAGCAGAGCGCTCCACTTTGATGACAAGCTGAATAGACCAGCGAGCCAAAGAGACAACAACCTTGAACCTATCAGATCCCTGTGGGATATGTGGGCTCATTGACTTCCTCTACTTTTTTTTTACCCAGGCATGAGATGTAATACCTCTTATTCACTTGCATAAGAGCTTCTGAGAGAGAAAATAGTCTTAATCTGCACAATCCTAAGAAATAAACCTGGACTGCCAACCAACCTACTGCAGGTTAGAGGAAGACCTGTCCTCTCGTCTGTCTTTACCTTTACCAGAAACTCAATGGCTGTTAATTACATTCCCAAACGAGGGAGGAATGTTATCCCTCTAAGCACAAGGCACTGTAAGGCAGCAGTGACAGAAAGACATAAATGCATGCATCAAATCATCACTGTCTACAACCACTGGAGGTGTCGACAATCTAGACAAGATGTGTGCTATTATATATTTGTTACTACATGCATCCATTGAGATTTGTACTGAATTCATGTGCTTTTTTGAGATAAATTTAGAAGATACAGTTTGTGTTTGCATGTACTGTATGTTGCAGGATTATTCTCGTTGTTATGTGCAGCTTTAGAATTAATCTTTAAAATAAATTATAGATGAAGTCTGTACTTATTGTTTTCTTGTTCTTTTATCTTTGAAGGTTGTTTGCAGCCACAGCTGTAGAAGAAAAACCAAACAGTGTCCACAGACGTTATTTTTTAACATAGTGGATTTATCTGCTTATAATGCATATGTTATTTATACAGCTGTGGATCAGACCAGGAACCACCAATATAATTACGGGAGGAGGCTTTTATAGAGGAGCTGCTCAATTCAATGGTGTCTGCAGCACTTTTAAAGAGACAGCACTTTCCTCATTCACCAGTTACTGCTGCACTGGTGAGAGAGTTCCAGTCCACTGTAGCTGCTCCTCAGACACCAGCAGACACCAGCAGCTCAGGAGTTCAAAGGGGAACTTAACTATCAGCAAAAAAAGAACATTCAGCAACTGCATCGCCAGTGGTGGAGACACTTAAAGATCATCAATTGATTTGCTGCAAAGCTAAATTAAACACACACACACACAAATAAATGTGCCTAAATGTAGTTAATTCTGTCCATCCGTCCTTTTACACTTTTATTTATTTTTTTGTTTTATTTGTTTGAAGGTTGTTGTTGTTGCATTTTGTTGTTTGTTGTAACAATAAATTATGTTTACAAATCTGATGTGGAGTAGTGTTTTTTTTGTTTGTTTTTTTTTTACAGATGAATGGAAAAATGTATCTATGTACCTATTTTATGTTCTAATGGCGCCACCTAGTTGTCAACAGTAAAAATCACAAATTTTACCTCTTCCTAAAAGAGGAACCAACAACATTCAAAAATTCATTATTACAGACCGTCCCCGAGTGACGATGGTATGACTTAAGATTTTCTCACGATGACGATATCGATACGACAAAATTTAAAAACATTTCATGCCAGGCAGCCTACAAAGTACAATGTTGGACGTGCAGGTGGGATGAGCGTATCTTTCAACTTGTAAGATGCCCCACTCTCTCTAGCGTTCTACGGTCTAAAGTTTCTCACTGTGTGTATTTGTGAAAAGTGGGGTGTATGCGGTACCTCGAGGGCAGCTCCAAACTGTAAGACATTTTCACCTTGAAGGGCCCGATGAACCGGGGGCTCAGTTTGCGACAGGGCAGTCCCAGCCTCAGGTCCTTCATAGACGGCCACACAAGGTCTCCTGGACGGAAGCGCGGGGACTTCAACCGCCTCACGTCGGTGTGCCTGCGGGTGCTACTGAGAGCCCGTTGCAGCAGTGTGTTCTCCCGGAACCAGTGATCCACAACAGGGATGTCGCACGGCTCGTCTGACCATGAGAACAGGTGCGTTTAAAACCCCAGCATGCACTGTAATGGAGTGAGACCTGTGGTGTCCTGACAGAGCGAGTTTTGGGCGTACTCGGCTCATGGTAGAAAGCGGCACCACTTCGCCTGGTCTCGATTGCAGTAAGTCCTTAGGTCCTGACTCAGTTCTTGGATCTTCGTTCCGCCTGGCCGTTGGACTGGGGATGGTAGCGAGACGTCAGGTTGACAGACATCCCCAATAATCAAAAGAACGCCCTCCAGATCCATCCGTGCTGGATGACGGCCTCAGCCGTTTTAAGTGCGGTGGGCAGACCCTTCAGGGGAATGAATCGACAGGCCTTTCAAAAGCGATCAACCGCCACCAAGACGCAGGTGTTGCCCTCCGACCGCGGTAGGTCTGTCACGAAGTTGATACCTAGGTGGGACCAGGGACTTTAAGGGATATGCAGTGACATCAACTTGCCCACAGGAAGGTGGCGAGGGACCTTTGATACGGCACAGTTGGAACATTCCTGGACGTAGTGTGTGACCTCCTGTGACATTCTCGGCCACCAATTTCGAGTCTGAACGAGCTGTACAGTCCGTTTCGAGGGCCCAATGAGCTTGCCTGGAGTTGAGCCTATGCCGCTCTTAGTCGCAATCCGAAGGCCGAGGTTCTTTTACTGATGTTTATTAAGCTTGACATCAACACCGACATCAATACAGACATCAACACTGTAGAATTTACACCGTAGAATTTACACCGTAGAAATGAATAAAAAGGATAAATATACAAAATACTTCAGTTACAAAGAAAAATATTAAATTTAGACATAAAACAGAAAATATACTTACATACCACTTTGCTTGTAGACTAAGACTGGTAACTTCTTGCACAAACATATTTTAATTAAACATATCTTCTTTACAATAAGCATAGCAGCGTTTCAGTGCTCATCGTGGCTTTCTCTTGCAAGCGGTGAACAGGAAGTGACCTGTACTACCAAGTATTATGCGATATGTATTAATATAACCCAAGAAAAAAAATATCACATAAATCTGTTTATCTTATATCTTATATTATAAAAATAAACAAGTTAATCTAACGAGAAAATAATCAAAATAAATGAATACTTAATTGTGAAAGTGCCACCTTGTGGACATGTCATAGTACAAAAGGCATGTTTATGACTGCAGATACAGAGCCTCCGGGCCTCCTGTAGATACTGGAGGTTTTTGTGGTCGGTAATCACTGAGAATAGGTGTTCGGCTCCCTCCAGCCAGTGTCTCTATTCTGCCAGGGCCAGCTTGATGGTCAACAGCTCGCTGTTGCCTATATCATAATTCTGTTCGGCAGCCGACAGTTTGTGGGAGAAGAACGCGCATGGGTGGAGCTGTGGAAGGAAAACAGACCGCTGAGAGAGGGCGGCCCCCACGCCTGTTGAGGAAGCGTCCACCTCAACCACGAAAGGCCTCCGTGGGTCTGGATGGCGTAGTACAGGTGTGTGGCAGAAGCATTTCCAGGGCCTGTGGGAAGCCTCCTGGGCTTCGTGGGTCCACCGTAGGGTTTTAGCCTTGCCTCGGAAGAGAGAGGTAATCTTGCTATACCCCTGGATGAACCGACAATAGAAATTAGCGAAGCCCAGGAAACGTTGGAGCTCTTTCACAGTCTCCGGGATAGGCCAGTTCCAAAGGAATGTTATTATGAAAAAGAAGAAAAAAAAAAAAAATATATATATATATATATATATATAGATAGATAGATAGATAGATAGAGAGAGAGAGAGAGAGAGAGAGAGAGAGAGAGAGAGAGAATAAACAGAATAAATATGGATGGACATACAAAAGTGTAATTATAGTTTTTGGGTGGTGCAAGGATGCATGATTTTAAGGCAAAATAGTGCAAAACACAGAAGAAAAGTGACAGTGCAGTGGTGATTGTTAACACCATATCAGCTGTTCAGTGCAGAAACAGCCACAGAAAAGAAGCTATTTTTCAGTCAATTTGTTCTGGCTTTGAGACAACGGTAGCGTCTGCCCAATGGGAGAAGTGTAAACAGTCGTGGTTGGGGTGAGAGGAATCTTTGATAATGCCCCTCGCCCTTTGCAAACAGCGTTTTTTAAGAAATGTTCTGCAAGGTGGGTAGTTAAATACCGATGATTTGTTGGGCGGTTTTCACCACCCTCTGAAGGGCTTTACGGTCTGAAGCTGTGCAGCTGCTGTACCACACTGAGATGCAGTTTGTGAGGATACTCTCAATGGTACAGCGGTAAAAGTTATCCAGTATCCTGTAGCACATAGGCGCTGTTGTGCCTTTATGATCAGAATGGAGGAGTTCAGAGACCAGGTGAGGTCCTCAGAGATGTGTATTCCAAGTAACTTGAACCTGGGTACACGCTCAACAGCAGTTCCGTTGATGTGAATTGGAGGATCAGTGTGATTGCCAGCACGTCTGAAATCCACAATAACCTCCTTGGTCTTTTTGGTGTTAAGTTCCAGGTTATTGTCATCACACCATGCTACTAGGTGCTGGATCTCCTCCCTGTAAGCTGTTTTGTCGTTATCTTCAATCAGACCTTCCACTGTGGAGTCGTCTGCAAACTTTATAATGCTGTTTGAGGTATGGACAGGTATGCAGTCATGGGTGAAAAGTATAGCAGTGGAGACAATACACATCCCTGAGGAACCCCAGTGCTGATGGTGAGACTGGAGGAGGTGACAGTGTTCAGTAAGGAAGTCCAGAGTCCAATTGCAAAGTTGTGTGCTGATGCCAAGTTGTTCCAGCTTCAGGGAAAGGAAGGGCTAACTATATTTAAAGCTGAGCTGAAATCAACAAACAGCATCCTGGCATAGGTGTCAGGGGTATCCAAGTGAGTCAGGGCAAAATAAAGTACAGTGGAAATAATGTCCTCAGTTGATCTATTTGGGCGATAGGCAAATTGGTAAGGGTCCAGGCTGGGTGGCAGACAGGCTTTAAGGTGGGTGAGGACCAGTCTTTCGAAGCACTTAGCGATGACAGGTGTGAGTGCGACGGGACGAAAGTCAGCCAGTTCTATTGCAGTGAAGTGCTTTGGCACCGGCACGATGGGACTTGAAGCAGGTGGGGACGATTGCCTGGGCCAAGGACAGATTAAAGATGTCTGTGAAGACCTCAGCCAGTTGCTCCGCGCATGCTCTTAGTACGCCAGGGATGCCATCAGGGCCAGCTGCTTTCCCTGCATTCACCCTTCCCAGGGTGGCGCACACTTCAGAGGTGGAGAGTGTAAGTGACTGCTCACCTGGTAATGGCTCTGTCTTAAGCAAGGGCTCCATGTTCCCCTTTTCAAAGCAAGCGTAGAAGAGGTTGAGCTTGTTGAGGAGTGAGGCAGAACTGGTTGCAGGTGTTGCGTTGGGTGGTTTGCGGTCAGTGATAGCCTGTATTTATTGCCACATGCGTCAGGGGTCAGCAGAGTTGAAGTGCTCCTCAATCTGCTGTTTGTAAGCATGTTTGGCCTTGCAGATTCCCCTCCTCAGATCGGCTCTGGCGACGCTGTAGGCCCCCCGGTCTCCAGACCTGAAGTCGGTATTGCGTGCTTTGAACAGAAGACAGACCTCCTGGTTCATCCATGGCTTCTGATTGGGGAACACTTTGATGTTTTTTAGTCTAGTCACCCGATCCACACAGCTATTGATGTGATCAAGAACAGCATTGGTGTAGGTGTTGATGTTGGTGACAAAATCGGTCGTGGCCTGTGAAGCGAATTCACTCCAGTCTGTGTGTGAGAACTGCTGCTGGAAAAAAGCGTCAGCCCCATCCAACCAAACTTTAACAGTCCTGATAGTGGGTTTCACACGTCTGATGACTGGAGAGTACTTGGGCAGTAGAAACAATAAGAGATGTCCTGATTGTCCGAGGTGGGGGAGGGGTGTGACTCTGTAAGCATCGGCCACACTTGTATATACATGATACAGAGTTTTTTGTCCCCTGGTGCAACAGGACACATTCTGTTTTTGAATTTTGGCAGAACAGATCTTAAATTGCAGTGATTAAAATCCCAGCAACAATAACGGCTCCATCAGGATGCACTGTCTGCAGTTTGTTGATAGCAGAACTTAGTTCTTCCATGGCTATGCTAGCCTTAGCATCCGGAGGGACATACACTGCTATCACAACAACGCATGTGAACTCACGTATTAAATAAAAGGGTCTACACTTAATGATCAGGTATTCAAAATCAGCAGAGCAGTGAGAAAAAACAGTGACAGAGACAGTGCACCATGTTTTGTTTACATAAATGCATAAGCCACCGCCTCTGTTTTTACCCGTGCATGCTGCATCTCTATCCGCCCTGAAAATGCACCCCTTGAGCTCCAGCACGCTGTTTGGGATGCCGGTGTTGAGCCAAGTTTCCGAGAAGACCATGATATTGCAGTCCATAATCAGTCTCTGTGTGAGGGTCCAGATCCTGAGCTCATCCAGTTTGTTCGTCAGGGACCGAACATTGGCTAGAAAAATACTTAGAAGCGCTGGTCGATGTGGGTTTAGCTTTAACTTAGCCTGAAGTCCTCCACGTTTTCCCCGTCTCTGTTTTCGGTCTCTGCGTCGGCGCTGGCGCCGGACATGTCCGGTCAGGATAAAGGGCTCGCTGTGTTGCGGCTTCCTTACGAGCTCCGATGGTATCTGGTCAAATGTGAAAATAAAGTCCGAAAGAGAGTTTGTGCAGATGTGACTAAAAGTAACTGTCTGTTGAATGATATGCTTGCATGACAAAATCGCGCAATCATGCAGGAGAATAGTGCGTAAATAAGCACAAATACGGCAAATCTAAAGAGACGCTGAGCCTCGCGATGTGTACGCACCGCCATCTTGATCAATGTCTGCGGGGTAATCCAAGTATAAACTTCGGCAGAAGCGTAGCGCAGGATTAGCGAGTGAGTCCAACTGTAGACGGGGCATACAGAAAACAATAACGGACGGTGAGTGAAAGTGAGTGAGGGTTTTATGTGTGTGCCAGGAATGAGTGTCAGGTGTGAATAATCAGTAGGATGGCGAGGAGCTCCGTGCGGGCGAGGCGCTCACGGGAGGAGAAGCAGGGTGCTCCCTGACATCCTGCTTGTAGTGAATAAATGAAGAGAAAAGTCAATCAGTTTAGAGAAATTAAAATTATTAATCAGCATGATCCGAACTGAGGTTGATTGAGGTTAACAGGTTTAAACAAATAAAAATTTATCAAATATATTTTACAGCAGTTGAATTTATTATTTTGCGGGGTTGTATTGTATTTGTATGCACTGTGTGGTTTATGTGTGCAGGTGCCATCATAAGAGCCAGGCCCACTTCCCTGTAGATGACGTCACCAGGAGGATTTTTTTATAGGCGACCTATAAAGTCGGGTCAGACTCCTCATCATGAATGGACTGGAATGACCCACACACACACACACACACACACACACACAAACATTTAGAAATGACAAACAAATACAAAACTCTTTTTGCACACTTCTTGTTGATCCAAATGTTTACATGTACAGTATTTATTTATTTTTTTATATGGACAATCCACATGCACAACCTTCTGATCGGTTTTACTGTGTATGACAAAACATACGCAAAAATCACAGTCCATGAAGACTCCTGTCTGTCCTTGTCCATCAGTCTGTCCATCACCACTGCAAACAGGAAAGAGCTCAAAGCCGATCCTTGATGCAGTCCAACCTCCACCTAAAACCAGTCTGTCGTTCCTACTTCACAATTCACTGCTGTTACACTGTCCTCATACATGTCCTGCACCACCCTCACTTCCACCCTCACTTCCACTACTCTTTCCCATAACTTCATGGTGTGACCAATCAACTTTATTCCCTTGTAGTTACTGCAGATCTGCACATCTCCCTTATTCTTAAACATCTCCATGCTTCTACTGGTATGTCTTCTGGGCCAACTGACTTTCCTCTATTCATGCTCTTAATAGCTGCTCTCACTTCCTCCTTACTAATCCTTTTTCCCAGCAGCAGTGACTCTAAAACTTCTCAGGATTTAGGAAAAGATGAACAGATTGAAGGTATGAGGTGAGCTTGAGGAAAATAAGATCTCAGACTGGAGACAATTTTCACCTTCCAACATGACAAAGAGCCGAAACACACCCAGTACACTGTGCTGATGAAAGTGTGTGAATGTTCATGAGAGGTCTAGTCAGAGCCTGGATTTCAATCCAAATGTATTCTCTCTGAAAACAGCTGTACAGTGACATTCCCTAATTCACATGACAGATGTTGAAGACACTGCAGAGAGCAAATGGAGGAGATCCTCGAATCCAGATGTGATGATCTTGTAGCATTACACCTACAAAGACATGATGTGCTGAGTGAAGCGTCTGAATGCTGTCAGTTTTATATTTCTGTTATTATTAAACCCACATTCAAATTCACAACAAAGAACAAATCAGACTGCATTGGATTGTACTGTTTAGATCAGAAAGTATCTCCTGGTGTAAAACTACACTGTTCCTTACAAGCCTGAACTCTGTGTTTAAAGCCACGCCCACTCTGTGTGTCACACTATAACACACACAACAGGAAGGTTATTCCAGAGAAAACGAAACTTAGAACTCGAAGACCCCCCCCGCAGCCGCCTCTCTTTCTCCCCGTCTCTCTCTCTTACACACTGGCGAGAGAGAAAATGGCAGAAGCCTGTATTTCAGTAAATCGGTTGTCAGTGGATCAGTTCATCTGTGCTGTGTGTCTGGATCTCCTTAAGGATCCTGTAGCTATTCCTTGTGGTCACAGTTACTGTAAGGTGTGTATTAATGGCTGCTGGAATCAGGAGGACATGAAGGGCATCTACAGCTGCCCCCAGTGTAGAGAAACTTTCACTCCGAGGCCTGTTCTACGCAGGAACAACATGCTGGCTGAAGTGGTGGAGAAACTGAAGAACACTGAACTCCAAGCTGCTTCTCCTGCTCACTGTTACGCTGGACCTGGAGATGTGGACTGTGATTCCTGCACTGGGAGAAAACTCAAAGCCGTCAAGTCCTGTCTGGTGTGTCTGGCCTCGTATTGTGAAGATCATCTTAAACTTTACTATCAGTCTCAGGCTTTTAAGAAGCACAAGTTAGTTGAAGCCTGTGTAGATCTCCAAGAGAAGATCTGCTCTCAGCACGACAAACTGATGGAGATCTACTGCCGTACTGACCAAAGCTTCATCTGTTACTTGTGTATGATGGATGAACATAAAGGCCATGATACAGTTTCAACTACTGCAGAAAGAAGTAAAAAACAGGTGAGATCTGAACATTAATTTATGATTTTACACAAATTCTGTTCAAAATACTTTGAAGAACCTAGAATATGACATTTTTCAGTTGTTTCACACTTTTTTTATGTATATAATTCCATATATAATTCCACATGTGTAAATTTATAGTTTTGATGCCTTCAGTGTGAATCTACAATTTTCATAGTCATGAAAATAAAGAAAAATCTTTGAATGAGAAGGTGTGTCCAAACTTTTGGTCTGTACTGTATATGAGAGATCAGATCTATTTATAAATGCACACAGACACACACTATAGAGAAAGATCATATCTGAGAACCTGCATCTCAATCAAATAGTAAGTGATGCTGTTAGACTTTCTACCTTAATGTTTCTGTAACAGGAAAAACAGTGACATTTCAACCAGGTGCCGTTTTCACCCAAAACCAAAGAGATCATGTGACACCTGCTGAAGAATGTAGTTTATTAGAACTTTTATACTTTGCTTCTCCTTTTAGCAGAATTAGTTCTAGAAACAATATTAAGAACTTTTACTATCATTCTGTAGAACACAATAAAATCTATCTGAAATGTATTTTATTTGGTCTCAGAATGAACTAAAGGAGGAGCAGATTAAATCCCAGCAGAAGATCCAGGAGAAGCAGAAGAAGGTGCAGGAGCTGAAACAGACTGTTGATACTATAAAGGTGAGGAATGAAAGAACACACACACACACACACACACACACACACACACACACAGATAAACTCTTACTGTGTGTGTGTGTTTTCTGTTGAGTTGTGCTACACTACTGTTACAGCTAGCGATGCATCCGGAAGATAAATTGACGATGGAAATTAATCATCTTTAGCCGTTTTAGGCATATTTATTAAACTGCTGCCGACACATCAGTCTTACGGTCAGAGCAGCTCTCACACACACACACACACACACACACACACACACACACACACACACACACTGAGAAGAACCGTGAATCACAGTGGACAAACATTAACGCAAACGCGTTTCACAATAGTTAACACTTTAGTGCCCCCTAGTGGCTCACTCATATGCACAACACAGAAGAACTATACAGCATTACATTACATACAACTGAGGACATTATAAACATATTTTAACATTTACTAACAGTTGCATTCACAGGCAGCAGTAGATGATAATGAGAAGATCTTTAATGAGATGATCAGCTTCCTGGTGAAAAGGCGCTCGGAGGTGACGGAGCTGATCAGAGTTCAGGAAAAAGCTGAACTGACTCGAGCTGAACGACTCCTGAAACATCTGGAGCAGGAGATCACTAATCTTCAGAGGAGAGTCAGTGATCTGGAGCAGCTTTCACACATACCTGATCACATTCACTTCCTCCAGGTAACACTCACTGTCTGATCTACAGAGGGCGCTGTTCCTCACAAAGTTTCCTCCTAAAAGCTCATTACAGCAACAATAAATGTTCCTGTCTGAGATCACAAGTGTGTCTTTGGTCTGATTCAGTCTGAGCTTCATTCGTTTCTCTCCTCCACTTTTCTTCTTCTATATGATGTTATTCCTCTCTGTAGAGTTTCCCGTCTCTCTGTGTTTCTCCTGGATGTGACGACTCACCCAGCTTCACTGTCAATCAACATCTCTCATTTGATGGAGTGAGGAAATCTGTCTCAGATCTGAAAAAACGAGTCGAGGAAATCTGTCAGAAGGAATTCAACAAAATCCGTCCACAAGGTAAACAAATAGTTGTGTTGGAAATTATTTATATGTTGTGTGTAACCCTATTTTTAAACCCAAAAGGTTACAATTTTATATTTTTAACGTAACTCAGAAAACCTGGATTCCCGGCAGTTGAATGGTGAATTGGCTGGTAGTAGTATTCTATTTACACCAGTCTCTTATTACAATACAGAACCCTAATTAATGAAACACCAAAATACAAATTGAAATGAGCAAATTAACAACTTATTTATTTTAATTATTTCAGAGTTTTGCTGTTTTAGTTTGGCTGTAGTTTAAAACAAAAAAATGTATGAAACCATTAAACAACTGTAGAGGGTCAAATATTTAGAAATAAAATACTGTATCAAAATGGTATGAAAAGTAAAATTAAAGACCTCAAAACAAATAAATACAATAGAATATAACAAAAACCCAAGTGCACAATATTACACAGTCTATCAGAAAACTCATTTCTGTATGCAATATACAGTATATGAACCAACAACTCAGTCACATACACTATGTTTTCGATGGGGCCCAGTTGGTGCACATTCACAGTGTGAAGGGTTAAAGAAATTCTCTTAAGCTGAAACTTGGAAAACAATCACTTACACCAATCCAAGGAAACTAAGATGAACCGCGAACAGCATCAACTCACTGTTAGCGTAGTGAATAATTCCCTCAGCGTGGAGAGTCAGGCCGATCCGAGCACAGTGTAACCCTGTGATCTTTACAGCAGCAACAACGCAACACGTCCAGTTGCAAAGTCCCAGGTCCAACTAGATCCCATCTGCGTTCACTGTTCACACACGTTGCTAATGCGATAGCCGCTAGGCCTTGATCACACGTGATGGCGGAGATGGTGGCTTATAAACAGGCGGTGCCATTAAATAAACGTAAACTTTGAAAAAATCAAAGAAGAAAACCCGAATACAGTTCCGTTACAATTTTGGCCGTAATATTCAAGAATATACTCGGTCTCCAAAAGATGTTACCCTCTGTCTCCTGTATCGCACACAGCCTGCACGCAGTCTCTTCACGCCATGTGCGTTACTCCTCTCTCTCCTGCGTTGTAACTCTCATGACCTTTAACCTTTTGGTCAACAGTCATTGGCCAACAATAATTTACATTTAACAAATTAATTTTCTGGATATAAAACAAACCCATATCTGAACAAAACAATGTGGCATGTAATATTACATTTTGAAATAAAAAGAAAATAAATAAATTGTCTTCATAAAACATTGGAAACAAAGCACATTTTTAAAGGTTCCTACATGTGTATCACAGTAAAGAGTCCTTCCTCACCACATCCATAATACTCCTCCTTGGTCTTCCTCTTTTCCTCCTTCCTGGTGGCTCCATCCTCAGCTTTCTCCTAATGATATACCCCACATCCCTCCTCTGCACATGTCCAAACCATCTCAATCTCACCTCTCTCACCTTGTCTCCAAAACGTCCTACATGCTCTGTCCCTCTAATAAACTTATTTCTAATCCTATCCATCTTCGTCACTCCAAATGAACATCTCAACATCTTCAGCTCTGCTACCTCCAGCTCCACCTCCTGTCTTTTACGCAATGCCACTGTCTCTAAACTGTAAGGATGGTCAGATCTGTTCATAGTACCAGACCCCGAGAACTGCCATGCAACTTCATGAGGCCAGACCCCGAGAACTAACATGTAACAAAACAATAAACCTTCTAATCTGAGGAGAGGATCTCTTTGATCTGAGGAGAGAAAGCCATTTGTTCAGCTGCCCAGTCACCCATCCTTGAGCCCCCCTCTTTCCCTCCTGGGGAGAAGGCCGGATAATGGAAAGGTGACTGAGAAAATCCCAGAATTCAATTTACTTTACTTGAATAATGTATACATTTTACCTTCACATGTTTAGTATCATTTTAAAGGTCTCAGTGTGATTGAAAATATGATCTCAGTCCCATATCAGTAGAACAGACCCCAGGTTTGGGGAAATTCTGTCCTACTGACATAAGGTTTGCCCCGGAGAAGATCCTTACCAGGTGGTCTAGGTGACATTTGGTTTTTAGGTCACATCCTGTTCAAAGAATGGGTGTGCAAAGCTTTATCACTTTGAATTTACAAGTGTTTATGATGGTTTGGGTATTTAAGGAAATTTGGCGAAACAGTCTGGGAAGGTCCCCTGGTGGTCTAGTGGTTAAGACGCAGCGCTCCCACCGCTGCGACCCGGGTTCGATTCCCGGTCAGGGAACCATCCCCAGCCACTCTCAGTGCCGGTGTTTAATAAAATTATAACTGAGGAGTCAGATTTCATTTCTCCCTGAACTTCAGTAATTCTGTTTGCAGAATCTGTAGAATGTAGGATGTTTCTAGAATGAAGGTGAAGGTACAGAGATGTTTCCAGGCCACGTTCCTCATGATTGTGATAAAGGTTTAAAATAACAGAAAATGAGAGAGAGAGAAATGAATAAAATAAAGGACAATATTCAGGAGACTGCTGAAGTAGTGACTCTCATGCCAAAGCTTATTGACTCCTCAGTATTTCTGAATTGTGTTTGGAATCCTGTGGAGACGAGTGAATTGTAAAAGAATAAATTAAGCCATAAAATCCTTCATTTTTACATTTTATTTTATTTTATTTTATTTACTTCTGATCAACTCGTGATGATCTGTGACAAGCAGAATAGACTGGGGTGTCCTAATACTTTTGGTCTAACTTTTATGATAATTTTTTATGATGATTGTATGAATTATTTGTACATGTTGAAACAGAATCTATGTTCAAGTCAAATGTTCAAGTCAAATTCATACATTTTCAAGTTTAGCTTCAATTTCCTAATATTTTTGGGTCACTTTAAATATTTCTATCTGTATGTTTTTATTTTATTTCTATTTGTTTGTTTATTTACGGACAATACACTAGAAATTATTACACACTGATGTCATGTACATAGCGCATGTAGCATAAAGCTGGTTTGTGTCCTTCGTTTTTCGTTAGGCTTTTACATAAAGACAAAACAACTGAACAATCACAAAAAAACAAAACGAGTACAAATAAACGAGTGAATATAAATTAGTGCTGCAACTAACGATTATTTTTCCGATTACTCGGATAAAAAAAAAATGTAAATAAGCCGTTTTGCTGATTATAACTATATAAAACTCTTATTCAGGGTGTTTATGTATAAAAGTGCATTTAAAAAAAATGCAAAAGCCACATATTGAGTTTAATTACATTTAATTTGGACATTATAACGTTTATAGAAGCTGCTTGTGGAGGAGCGAATGCGTGATTTCACCTTTAAACATATTCACTCATGTTGGATTGTTTCTTTCTTCTTCTTCTTCTTCTTCTTTCGGCTGCTCCCATTAGGGGTCGCCACAGCGGATCATCCGTCTCCATACCACCCTGTCCTCTACATCTGCCTCTTTCACACCAACTACCTGCATGTCTTCCCTCACCACATCCATGAACCTCCTCCTTGGCCTTCCTCTTTTTCTCCTACCTGGTGGCTCCATCCTCAGCATTCTTCTACCAATATAATTCATGTCCCTCCTCTGCACATGTCCAAACCATCTCAATCTCGCCTCCCTCACCTTGTCACCAAAACATCCTACATGCTGTCCCTCTAATAAACTCATTTCTAATCTTGTCCATCCTCGTCACTCCCAACGAAAACCTTAACATCTTCAGCTCTGCTACCTCCAGCTCCACCTCCTGTCTTTTACTCAATGCCACTGTCTCTAATCCATACAACATTGCAGGTCTCACCACAGTCCTATAAACTTTCCCTTTCATTCTTGCAGATACCCTACTATCACAAATCACTCCTGTCACTCTTCTCCACCCACTCCACCCTGCCTGCACTCTTTTCTTCACTTCTCTAACACACTCTCCATTACTTTGCACTGTTGACCCCAGGTACCTGAACTCCTCCACCTTCTCCACCTCTTCTCCTGCAACCGCACCACTCCACTGCCCTCCCTCTCATTCACACACATGTACTCTGTCTTACTCCTACTGACTTTCATTCCCTTCTCTCCAGCACATACCTCCACCTCTCAGGCTCATCTCAACCTGCTCCCTACTTTCACCACAAATCACAATATCATCTGCAAACATCATAGTCCAGGGAGACTCCTGTCTGACCTCGTCCGTCAACCTGTCTATCACCACTGCAAACAGGAAAGGGCTCAGGGCCGATCCTTGATGCAGTCCAACCTTCACCCTGAACCAGTCTGTCGTACCTACTGCACACTTCACTGCCGTCACACTGTCCTCATACATGTCCTGCACCACCCTCACGTACTTCTCTGACACACCTGACTTCCTCATACAATACCACAACTCCTCTCTTGGCACTCTGTCGTACGCTTTCTCTAGATCCACAAATACACAATGCAATTCCTTCTGTCCTTCTCTATACTTCTCCATCAACATCCTCAAAGCAAATAAGGCATCTGTGGTGCTCTTCCTCGGCATGAAACCATACTGTTGCTCACAGATGGTCACCTCTTCTCTCAGCCTGGCTTCCACTACTTTTTCCCATAACTTCATGTTGTGACTGATCAACTTAATTCCCCTGTAGTTACTGCAGGTCTGCACATCTCTGTTATGCTTAAAGATCGGTACCAGCACACTCCTTCTCCATTCCTCAGGCATCTTCTCACCTTCCAAAATCCTGTTAAACAATCTGGTTAAAATTCCACGGCCATCTCTCCTAAACATCTCACGCTTCTACCGGTATGTCATCTGGTCCAACCGACTTTCCATTCTTCATCCTCTTAATCGCTGCTCTTACTTCCTCCTTACTAATCCTATCTACATCCTGCTTCACCAACTCCACATCATCCAACCTTCTCTCTCTCTGATTTTCCTCATTCATCAGCTGCTCAAAATACTCCTCCACCTTCTCAACACACTCTCCTCACTAGTCAACACATTTCCTCTCCATCCTTTACTGCTCTAACTTGCAGTACATCCTTCCAGCTCGGTCCCTCTGCCTGGCCAATCGGTATAAATCCTTTTCTCCTTCCTTAGTGTCCAACCTCTCATACAGCTCCTCATATGCCTTTTCCTTGGCTTTCGCCACATCCCTTTTTACCTGTTGCCGCATCTCCTTGTACTCCTGCCTACTCTTCTCATCACTCTGTCTATCCCACTTCTGTTTTGGGAACCTCTTTCTCCTTATGCTCTCCTGCACTTCCTCATTCCACCACCACGTCTCCTTGTCTTGTTTTCTATTTCCAGATGTCACACCAAGTACTTTTCTAGCTGCCTCCCTCATCACTCCTGCAGAAGTAGCCCAATCATCCAGCACCTCTTCACCACCACCAAGCCTCTGTCTGATCTTTTCCCTGAACCTCACACTACACTCTTCCTCCTTTAATTTCCACCATCTTATTCTTCTTTCAGTCCTCACTCTCCTCCTCTTCTTCTTCGCCTCCAAAACCATCCTACAGACCACCATCCGATGCTGTCTAGCTACACTGTCCCCTGCCAACACCTTACAGTCTTCAATCTCCTTCAGGTTGCATCTCCTGCATAGCACATAGTCCACCTGTGTGCACCTTCCTCCACTCTTATACGTCACCCTATGATCCTCCTTCTTCTTAAAATAAGTGTTCACCACTGCCATTTCCATCCTTTTAGCAAAATCTACCACCATCTGCCCTTCCACATTCCTCTCCTTAAAACCATACCTACCCATCACCTCCTCATCACCTCTGTTCCTTCACCTACATGCCCATTAAAGTCTGCCCCAATCACCAATCGTTCTTTCCTAGGTACACCATCTACCACTTCATCTAATTCACTCCAGAATCTTTCCTTCTCCTCCATCTCACAGCCAACTTGTGGAGCATAGGCACTGATGACATTTATCATCATCCCTTCAACTTCCACCTTCACGATCATCACCCTATCAGAAACTCTTCACCTCCACTACACTCTTACTGTACTCTTCCTTCAGAATCACCCCTACACCATTTCTCTTTCCATCCACACCATGATAGAACAGTTTAAACCCACCTCCAATGTTCCTGGCCTTACTCCCTTTCCACTTGGTCTCCTGAACACACAACATATCTACCTTTCTCCTCTCCATCATATCAGCTATCTCTCTCCCTTTACCCGTCATAGTACCAACATTTAAAGTACCAACCCTAACCTCTACTCTCCTACACTTCTCCTTTCCATGCCGTCTCTGTAGACGTCTTTCTCCTCTCCTTCTCCTCCTTCGGCCAACAGTAGCCCAATTTCGGCTAACGATACCTGTGGCGGTCGTTGTTAACCCGGGCCTCGACCGATCCGGTATGAAATTCTCATTTGTGATCCGCATATTTGATTTGGCACATTTTACGCTGGATGACCTTCCTAACGCAACCCTCCCCATTTACCCGGGCTTGGGACCGGCACTAAGAGTGCACTGGCTTGTGCATCCATAATGGCTGGGTTGTTGGATTGTTTCTTTCTGTAATAAATAAATAAATAAATAAATAAATAAAGCATTCAATTATGCAAGATGTAAATTGTGTAAATCAACATTTCTATTGTTTTTAATTATATTGCAGATGGCAAGATGGCAGTATAATAAGCTTATTCCCTCAAAGCTTATTATTTCCTCAAAACTTATTAACAATCTTTGATGCATTGTTTTTGCAGCATCAGTTTTTTGTTTCTCTCACACTTATTGTGTGGATGTTTTTTCCTTCTTAACTGTAACTGGCATGACATGATATAATCGTGCATTTTTAAAAGTTAGTGGTGCCCCGTTTTTGAAAAGAGGTTAAATTTGTAATTTGTACTTTTGGCTACCAGGTGGCGCCAAAACACCATAAAATAGCACTGTGCATAGAAAGCTTAGTTTCTGACTTCAATGAAGTTTTCTATGCAGTTTTCAATGGAGTATATCAGAATATAATAGTGTGTGTGTGTGTGTGTGTGTGTGTGTGTGTGTGTGTGTGTGTGTGTGTGTGTGTGTGTGCGTGTGTGTGTGTGTGTGTGTGTGTGAGAGAGAGAGAGAGAGAGAGAGAGTGGGTGACCTTTGAGCACTGACCTTAATGTGTCAAAATCAGAAAATATGCACCTCAGCTCTCAGAACTATTAAATTTTACATTAACAAAAATAATATTTAAGCACCTGCATGTCATCCTGCAGGTCATTTGATAGTGAGAAAAGCAGCAAGCAACATGAGACCCTTCACTTCTGCAGAGGTTTTAGACAAATTTATAAAGCCCGACCTCAGCAAGCTGCAGGAAACATCTCCCCTGACACCACCGATTCAGGAGAGTAAGATCCAGATTTTGTTGCAGCAAAATCTCTTTTTTTAAACCCAATCCAGGATCCTCAGAATCTTCAGAAACCATCCGCGATGCTCTGAGATCCCACTCTGCTGCCTATAACACGGGGCTCGCCACCGGGGACACGAATGAGTACAAGGCTGCATCTTACAGTATTCGCAGAGCGGTGGAGGATGCAAAGCGGTGCTATGGGAGAAAACTAGAGTCACAGTTCCAACATGGTGGCTCTAGGAGCCTGTGGCAGGGACTAAGAACAATCACAGACTATAGAACACTATCTTCTATAATGGTGAATGCGGACGCTTCTCTGGCAGACGAGCTAAACACCTTTTACGCGGCGCTAGCACGCCGAGAGAGCAGGAGAGGTAAACACGTTCACCATCTCAGAGCATGTTTTGAATAGGGCATTCAAGAGAGTGAATACCAGGAAGGCAGCAGGACCAGATGGCATCACAGGTCGGGTTCTGAAAGCCTGCGCTGACCAGCTAGCACCGGTGTTCACTGAGATATTCAACCTCTCATTGGAACAGTCTGTTGTCCCCTCATGTTTCCACCATTGTTTCTGTCCGGAAGAAACCCCAGCCCGCCTGCCTTACCGACTATTGCCCTGTAGCCTTGACCACAGTAGTGATGAAGTGCTTTGAGAGACTGGTCAGAGACTTCATCACTGCCTCACTACCAGACACACTGGAGCCACTACAGTTCGCGTACCGTCTGAACCGTTCTACTGAGGACGCCATTGCTCATCTCCTCCACACCACGATGAGCCACCTGTACCAAAGAAATGGGAATTATACAAAGATGCTGTTTGTGGACTACAGTTCAGCATTTAACACCATAATTCCCTCCACACTCACCTCTTAGTTGGAGTTCCTGGGACTCAGCCTGCCGCTGTGCCAATGGATCTCTAACTTCCTGACAGACAGACCACAAGCCATACGGGTGGGAAAACACACCTCATCCACCCTCACCCTCAGCATTGGAGCTTCCCAGGGTTGTGTTCTGAGCCCCCTGCTGTACTCACTGTACACATATGACTGTGTGGCCACTTCCAACTCCACCACCATCATCAAGTTTGCAGACAACACTGTTGTGGTGGGCCTGATCTCCAACAACGACAAGACAGCCTACCTACAGGAGGTTAAAAACCTGGAGAGATGGGGCCAGGAGAACAACCTTCTCCTGAACATCAGCAAGACTAAGGAGTTGATCGTGGAATTCAGCACAAAGCAGGGGCGGTCATATCAACTGCTAAACATCAACGGGACCCCAGTGGAGAGAGTGGACAGTTTCCGGTACCTAGGTGTTCATATCACACAGGACCTGTCTTGGTCCTGTCACACCAAAACCCTGGTGAAGAAGACCTGGCAGCATCTGTACAATTTGAGATGTTTAAGGGACTTTAAACTACCCTCTCAAGTGCTAAAGACTTTCTCCACCTGCACCATTGAGAGCGTTCTGATGGGTAGCATCACTTCCTTGTTCGGGAACAGCACCATGCAGGACAGGCAAGCCATCCAGAGGGTGGTGCGTTCAGCTGAACGTACCATCCACATCGGGCTCCCTAACCTGCAGGACATCTACAGCACGTGGTGCAGGACCAGAGCCAGGAAGATTATGAAGGACCTCAGCCATCCCAACAATGGACTCTTTTCTTTGTTGCGTTAGGGTTTCTGCTCCCTGAAAGCAAACACAGAGAGAATGAGGAGGAGCTTCTTCTTCCCGCAGGCCATTCGGAGTTTAAACCAGGAAACACCCAGGATCTAAAAACTGGCCCACTCTCTCCATCATCACACTTTTTCTATGCACATATCTCTCTTTTCGCTCTACGACACTTTAAACTCTGGACTCGCACAGCACAGTGCACTTTATATTTTATACCACACCATACCGCACACAGACACTTTATGGACAATCACAAAACCACCTTAAATTGTTTACTCTTTTACTGCTTACTGCCAGAAGCATATTCTGTATATACATCTTTTTTTCTCATAAATATCTTTATATATTCTTATATTTTATATAGTTTTTAAACTTTATTTATCTGCCTTCTTTTTCTTTGTTTAATTTTTTCTCCCCATCCTATTTCCTCATGCCGAACCATCGTAAAAAGCATTTCACTGCATGTCGTACTCTGTGTGTATGTGACAAACAAATTTGATTTGATTTGATTTAAACATCTCCACGCTTCTACCGGTATCTCATCTGGTCCAACCGCCTTTCCATTCTTCATCCTCTTAATCGCTGCTCTCACTTCCTCACTAATACTTTCCACATAGAACATAGTCCACCTGTGTGCACCTTCCTCCACTCTTATACATCACCCTATGATCCTCCTTATTCTTACAATAAGTGTGTGTAAAAATAAGTATAAAAATCTTTGTATATATACTTAACTCAGTTGATTCTAGAGTATTGGTCTGTGTTTATTATTTCTATCAGGTGATTAATCAAGGGTAATCTCAAATTGGGAGATCAGTCATGTGTCTTAAACCCATCTCTGTAGTCATCTCTTACAGACACGGACGTTCCCATCCACAAAACAGAGGTCACATTGCCAGTAACCTCATCTATCCTCCTCTGTTGTCTCAATCTCAAACAGTGGTGGTAGGTGGGCTCTGGAATTGCCAGTCTGCTGTAAGGAAAGCTGACTTTATACCAGGCTTGGCTTCCCACTACACCTTCGACTTTCTGGCACTTACTGAGACCTGGATATCCCCACAGAACACTGCTACACCAGCTGCTCTGTCTTCTGCCTACGCTTTCTCTCAGTCACCAAAAGAGAGTTTTATCATCACCCCTTTCAGCTTCACGTTCATCACCCTATCAGAAATGTTCATCACCCTATCACTCTTACTGTACTCTTCCTTCAGAATCACATTTTATCATCACTTTCAGCTTCACGTTCATCACCCTATCAGAAACGTTCATCACCCTATCACTCTTACTGTACTCTTCCTTCAGAATCACCCCTACACCATTTCTCTTCCCATCTACACCATGATAGAACAGTTTAAACACCTCCAATGCTCTTGGTCTTACTCCCTTTTCACTTAGTCTCCTGAACACATAACATATCTACCTTTCTCCGCTCTATCATATCAGCTCCCTCTCTACCTTTACCAGTCAAGTCAAGTCAAATTTATTTCTATAGCGCTTTTCACAACAGACATTGTCTCAAAACAGCTTTACAGAAATCAACAGTGAAGGTGAATGGTGTGTATTTATCCCTGATGAGCAGCCGTGGCGACTGTGGCAAGGAAAAACTCCCTTAGATGTAATGAGGAAGAAACCTTGAGAGGAACCAGACTCAAAAGGGGAACCTATCCTCATTTTGGGTGACAGTTTGAGCATAAATCTTTAACAATACAGAACACTGGAAAGTGAGAACTAACATGAGCAATGTGCTTTCTACAGTCTTAAACAGTCTATATGGTTAGTAGCTCCTAGTTTTATGAGCTCAACATTTGTGATCATCACAGATCCAGCGTACACAGATCCACTGTTACCAGTCATAGTACCAACATATAAAGTACCAAACCGAACCTCCACTCTTCTCCTTTTCCTGCTGTCTCTGTAGACATCTCCCTCCTCTCGTTCTCCTCCTTCAGCCAACAGTAGTACAATTTAAACTGGTACCGTTGGCTAACAATACCTGTGGCGGTTGTTGGTAACCCGGGCCTCGACCGATCCGATATAAATTTCTGATTCGTGACCCGTATATTTGATTTGGCATGTTTTACGCTGGATGCCCTTCCTAACGCAACCCTCCCCATTTATCCGGGTTAAAGAGCTGAGGCTGATTAACAGGTTTAAACAAAAAAGTAAAAAAAATTGATCTGATATTTTACAGCAGTTGAATTTAGTATTTTGCGGGTTGTATTGTTTTTGTATGTGGTGTCTGGTTTATGTGTGCAGGTGCCATCCTGAGACTCCAGTCCAGACCTTCCCTGCACTCCAGTTAACTAAAGCCATGCCAAACAGCTTGAAGTCAAAACTGTCGTAGGTCATTAACAGGTAATTACACCTGTTCTGACTTCAAACCCTGAACTTTGCGTTGCTTATTGTAAATACTCACTGTATTATATGGTTGTAAATATATGTACGTGTGTTGTCTTGTTCACCTTGTTCTCACTTTATAACCACTTTATTTCTTGAACTTTTGAAAATCAATATCTGTTTGTTTTGCAAATATAGCAATTAGACTACTCATCATGAAGGGACTGAATGACACACACACACACACACACACACACACACACACACAAACAAACAGACACACGTTCATAAATGATAAACAAATACAAAACTTTTTTTGCACAGTTCATGTTGAAACAAATGTTTACATGTATAGTATTTATTAATTTTTTTATGGACAATCCACATGCACAACCTTCTGATCCGTACTGATCGGTTTCACTGTGTACTGCACTGTATATGACAAAACATACTTGACTTGACTTGACAATATCATCCGCAAACATCACAGTCCACTGAGACTCCTGTCTGACCTCGTCCACCGGACTGTCCATCACCACTGCAAACAGGAAAGGGTTTAGAGTCAATTCTTGATGCAGTTTCACCTCCACCTTGAACCAGTCTGTCATTCCTACTGCACACTTCACTGCTGTCACACTGTCCTTATACATGTCCTGCATCACCCTCACATACTTCCTAATACAACCACAACTCCTCTCTCCACCACAACTCCTCCCTCCACCCTGTCGTACGCTTTCTCTAAATCCACAAACACACAATGCAACTCCTTCTGACCTTCTCTATACTTGTCCATCAACATTCTCAAAGCAAATAATGCGTCTGTGGTGCTTTTCCTCAGCATGAAACCATACTGCTGCTCACAGATGGTCACCTCTTATCTCAGCCTGGCTTCCACTACTCTTTCCCATAACTTCATGTTGTGACTGATCAACTTTATTCCCCTGTAGTTACTGCAGGTCTGCACATCTCCCTTATTCTTAAACATCTCCATGCTTCTACTGGTATGTCATCTGGGCCAACTGACTTTTTAATCTTCATCCTCTTAATAGCTGCTCTCACTTCCTCCTTACTAATCCTTTATCCCAGCAGCAGTGACTCTAAGATGAACAGATTGAAGGTATGAGATGAGCTTGAGGAAAATAAGATCTCAGACTGGTGACAATGTTCACCTTCCAACATGACAAAGAGCCGAAACACACCCAGTACACTGTGCTGATAAAAGTGTGTGAATGTTCATGAGAGGTCTAGTCAGAGCCTGGATTTCAATTCAATTGTATTCTTTCTGATATCAGCTGTACAGTGACATTCCCTAATTCACATGACAGATGTTGAAGACACTGCAGAGAGAAAACGGAGGAGATCCTCGAATCCAGATGTGGTGAACTTGTAGCATTACACCTACAAAGACATGATGTGCTGAGTGAAGCGTCTGAATGCTGTCAGTTTTATATTTCTGTTATTATTAAACCCACATTCAAATTCACAACAAAGAACAAATTAGACTGCATTGGATTGGACTGTTTAGATCAGAAAGTATGTCCTGTTCTAAGACTACACTGTTCCTTACAAGCCTGAACTCTCTGTGTTTAAAGCCACGCCCACTCTGTGTGTCACACTATAACACACACAACCAGGAAATTAATTTCAGAGAAAAAAAAACCTCAGAACTACTTTATTCTGAGTCACTCCCCCCTTCTTTCTCTCTCATTACACACACAGCAGGAAAATGGCAGAAGCCAGAATTTTAGTAAAACAGGATCTGTTCATCTGTGCAGTGTGTCTGGATCTCCTGAAGGATCCTGTAGCTATTCCTTGTGGACACAGTTTCTGTAAGGTGTGTATTAATAGCTGCTGGAATCAGGAGGACATGAAGAGCATCTACAGCTGCCCCCAGTGTAGAGAAACTTTCACTCCGAGGCCTGTTCTACGCAGGAACAACATGCTGGCTGAAGTGGTGGAGAAACTGAAAAAGACTAAACTCCTGCTTACTGTTACACTGGACCTGGAGATGTGGACTGTGATTCCTGCATTGGGAGAAAACGCAAATCTGTCAAATCCTGTCTGGTGTGTCTGGCCTCGTATTGTGAAGAACATCTTAAACCTCACTATCAGTCTCAGGCTTTTAAGAAACACAAGTTAGTTGAAGCCTGTGTTGATCTCCAAGAGAAGATCTGCTCTCAGCATGACAAACTGATGGAGATCTATTGCCGTACTGACCAAAGCTTCATCTGTTACTTGTGTATGACGGATGAACATAAAGGCCATGATACAGTTTCAACTACTGCAGAAAGAAGTAAAAAACAGGTGAGATCTGAGCATTAATTCATGAATTTACACAAATTCTGTTTCTACTGTAAATTCTGTTCAGTGGATTTACTCGGTTCTGAGGTGAATTTGTATTTACTGTTAGAGGATCGTGTGTAAATACGTGTTAAACACGGTGAGCAGTCAGTGTACTTTAAACAGCCGACACCCAACAACCTTCATACAGCTTTTTACAGCTAAAGTGCACAAATCAACAGATGATATTTGAGATATATATGAGAGATCAGATCTATTTATAAATGCACACAGACACACACTATAGAGAAAGATCATATCTGAGAAACTGCATCTCAATCAAATAGTAAGTGATGCTGTTAGACTTTCTACCTTAATGTTTCTGTAACAGGAAAAACAGTGACATTTCAACCAGGTGCCCTTTTTTCACGCAACACCAAAGAGATCATGTGACACAACTGCTGAAGAATGTAGTTTAATAGAACTTTTATACTTTGCTTCTCCTTTTAGCAGAATTAGTTCTAGAGACAATATTAAGAACTTTTACTATAATTCTGTAGAACACAATAAAATCTATCTGAAATGTATTTTATTTGGTCTCAGAATGAACTAAAGGAGAAGCAGATTAAATCCCAGCAGAAGATCCAGGAAAAGCAGAAGAAGGTGCAGGAGCTGAAACAGACTGTTGATATAATAAAGGTGAGCAATGAACACACACACACACACACACACACACACACACACACACACACTAGAGGGAGACTCATTATAAAGGTGCGTGTGTTCTAACAGAAGCGTTCACAGGCAGCAGTAGATGATAATGAGAAGATCTTTAATGAGATGATCAGCTCCTTGGTGAAAAGGCGCTCGGATGCGATGGAGATGATCAGAGTTCAGGAAAAAGCTGATCTGAGTCAAGCTGAACAACACCTGAAACATTTGGAGCAGGAGATCACTGATCTTCAGAGGAGAGTCAGTGAACTGGAGCAGCTTTCACACACACCTGATCACATCCACTTCCTCCAGGTAACACTCACCGTCTGATCTACAGAGGGCGCTGTTCCTCACAAAGTTTCCTCCTAAAAGCTCATTACAGCAATAAATGTTCCTGTCTGAGATCACAAGTGTGTCTTTGGTCTGAATCAGTCTGAGATTCATTCGTTTCTCTCCTACACTTTTCTCCTTCTCTATGATGTGTTTCCTCTCTGTAGAGTTTCCTGTGTCTCTGTGTTTCTCCTGGATGTGACGACTCACCCAGCTTCACTGTCAATCAACATCTTTCATTTGATTGAGTGAGGGAATCTGTCTCATATCTGAAAAAACGAGTCGAGGAAATCTGTCAAGAGGAATTCAACAAAATCCGTCCACAAGGTAAACAAATAGTTGTGTTGGAAATTATTTATTTGTTGTGTATCACAGTAAAGAGGGAGAGAAATTTCACGGAACAGGAATAAGTGGAGGTCACTTATGCAGAAGAAGGCAGATAGCGTTCTTCTCTGAGTGTGTTCCACTGCCTTGTGAGACAGCATGAGCAGCAGATTGTAAAGATGCAGTTGGCTGGATTCTCATGTCTCTGAGGAAGCAGGTATTAGTGTTTCCTCTCCCCAGATGATAACTACATTTACATTTACATTTGCGGTATTTAGCAGATGCCCTTATCCAGAGCGACATACAAAAGTGCTTTCAATCTCTAGTAATGAATAAATCTACACTGTACACAAGATTACAAACTTAATATAAATATAACTCTAGAATTCTACAATCTTGGAAAGTGCTAATTTAGGTGTTTCAGATAGAGGTAAGTCTTCAGTCGTCGCTTGAAAATAATCAGGGACGCCGCTGTACGGATATCTAGGGGAAGCTCATTCCACCACCTCGGTGCCAGAACAGTGAAGAGCCTTGAAGTGTACTTACCTCTCATTCTGAGAGAAGGTGGTTCCAGTCGAGCAGTGCTGAAGTATCTCAGACAGCGTGGTGCAGTGCGAGATGTGATGAGGTCACTGAGGTATGATGGTGCTGGTCCATTTTTGGCCTTGTAGGCAAGCATCAGTGTTTTGAATCTGATACGTGCAGCTACTGGAAGCCAGTGAAGGGAGCACAGCAGTGGGGTGGTGTGGGAGAACTTGGGCTGATTAAACACAAGCCATGCAGCTGCATTTTGGATCATTTGCAGTGGACAAATAGCATTCAGGGGAAGACCTGCCAGCAGAGAGTTGCAGTAGTCGAGTCTTGAAATCACAAGAGACTGAACAAGCACCTGGGCAGCCTGTGTGGACAGAAATGGTCGAATCCTTTGAATGTAGTAAAGAAGAAATCTACAAGAATGAGACACATTAGCAATATGTGGAAAGAAGGACAGTTCATTGTCCATAATTACCCCAAGGTTACGAGCAGTGGCTGGGGAGAGCAGAGAGTCATGAAGTGTTATTTGGAGATCTTGACCTGGAGATGAATCGCCTGGGATGATTAGCAGTTCTGTTTTGCTGAGGCTGAGTTTTAGTTGGTGAGCACTCATCCATGAAGATATGTCTGTCAAGCATGCCGAGATCTGAGCGGAAGCTGTGGTATCTGATGGAGGGAAAAAAAAGATTAGTTGAGTGTCATCTGCATAGCAGTGATAAGAAAACCTATGTGAGGATATGACTTCACCAATGGAGTGGGTATAGAGAGAGAAAAGGAGGGGACCAAGTACAGAGCCTTGTGGGACACCAGTGGTGAGTCTGCACGGGGCAGATGTGGATCCCCTCCATGTTACCTGGTATGAGCGACCTTCCAGGTAGGAAGCAAACCATTCCCATGCTGTTTCGCGTATACCAAGGCTCTTGAGGGTTGACAAAAGTGTTTTGTGGTTGACTGTGTCAAATGCTGCTGAAAGGTCCAGGAAGATAAGTACAGATGACAGCTTGGCTGACCGAGCAGCATGCAGTTTCTCAGAAACAGCCAAAAGGGCTGTCTCTGTGGAATGTGCCGCTTTGAAGCCAGACTGGTTTGGATCATGGAGGTTGTTCTGTGAGAGATAGACAGACAGTTGGTTAAAAACAGTGCGTTCCAGAGATTTAGAAAGAAGTCAAATCAAGTCAAGTTTATTTCTATAGCGCTTTTCACAACAGACATTGTCTCAAAGCAGCTTTACAGAAATCAACAGTGAAGGTGAACGGTGTGCATTTTTCCCTGATGAGCAAGACTGTGGCAAGGAAAAACTCTCTTAGATGTAATGAGGAAGAAATCTTGAGAGGAACCAGACTCAAAAAGGGAACCTCATCCTCATTTGGGTGACATCAAGAGTGTGATCATAAATTTTTCAACAGTACAGAACACTGGAGAGTGAAAACTATCATGAGTACTGGACTATAAGATTATGAGTAATGTTCTTTCTACAGTCTTATGCAGTCTTTATGGTTAGTAGCTCCTAGTTTTATGAGCTCAACATTTGTGATCATCACAGATCCAGCATCAGCTTCTCCATGTCAGAGCCTTTAAACACTCCAGGAGGTCCAATGTCAAAACTCCACACATGTATTGGGATCCAGTTGGCACTGGTACGTCTCTAGATGGTTCGGGATGTTTGCGAGTTTGGCATTTACTTCTTCAAAGGTGCATAATCTTCATGAGGTGGGACGTGACTGGAGCTGGAGCAACCTCAGGATGCCTCGGGATGGGGAGAAAAAGAGAAGCAGTGGAGAGGAATTAGCGTAGCTGCTGTTCATAATATTAACAGCACAAGTTTATAATGTGATGTGATCAGATGTTCTGGAGCACAAGGTTATGATGTGAGACATATGTTATGTGTAAGCTTTGCTGAAAAGATCTGTTTTTAATCTGCACTTTAACTGGGAGAGTGTGTCTGAGCCCCGAATACTGTCAGGAAGACTATTCCAAAGTTTAGGAGCTAAATGTGTAAATGATCTACCGCCTTTAGTGGACTTTGCTATTCTAGGAACTACTAGAAGCCCAGAGTTTTTAGATCTCTGGGAGTGTGGCGGATTGTAGCGTGCTGGAGCGAGACGTCACCAACGGAGGAGCACGGAGGCAAGGCGTCGCTGACGGAGGAGCTTGGGGGCAAGCGGGGAGCCCGGGAGCGAGACGTCGCCGACGGAGGAGCTCAGAGGTGTGCCGTCGCCTTCCGGGGAGCTCAGAGGTGTAACGTCGCCATCGGAGGAGTTTAGAGGTGAGACGTCGCCATCAGAGGAGCTTTATGGCTATTATGTCGCCCTCAGAAGAGTCGGGGATCGCGACATCACTGCCGGATGGCTCTGGAAGCAACCTGGGGCTGGAGGAACTGTGGGTGGCCATGCCACCGTCATAGGCGGTCGGAGGCGATATGACCTCCTTCTTGCGTCCAGGCAGCGGTGCGACGACCCTTTTGCGACCAGGCCGCTGTGGAACGAGTGGAAATCCCCTCTGAATGCGCTCCACAGCTTACCAGCGAGAGAGAGAGAGTCTCCAGACAAGATGGCGATCTTAGCTGTTTTGGTGGCGTAAGAGGAGAGATGGAAACTCATATATTCACCCACACTCCATACAAAACCGCTTCACTCTGCCAATTCGCTGGAAAAGCGAGCCAGGATTTCCATAAGATTCGCGGGGGGCTTGGCGCGGCCGCGCTTGCACGTTCCTGAGCCGGCGAGGACGAATCATCAGCGTGCTTCCGGGTGTTTCCAGAGGCGGAGCTTGGCCGTCGCCTTCTCGTGGCACAGCGAATCCTCCATCCGAGGTTTGGATCGCGCCGGGACCATGGCAGCAACCCGATCATATTCCTGTCTTCTTTATCCTTCCATTTTCTTTTTCTTTTTTATATTCCTTTTCAGGGGTTCATTATTCTGTCAGGGTGCAAGTAAAACAGGAGGCGGACGCTGGAATACAGCTCGCTCAGGTTCAATAAGAAGATTGAGGGAGATACACACGAGCACACTCACACACACACACACACACACACACACACACACAGGCCAGCCCTTAGGTTGAAAGAGTACGAGGTGCGCTGGGGGAGAAGTGTAGCTGATCCGAGATGCGGGGGGAGAAGCACGGAGAGTCCGAATGGGACGGACAGCATAGAGCACTGCATGCAACAGTGGAACCATCGGGCAGTACGTAACATCTAACACATTCAATAACGAACGGGGAGTGAATGTGAGTGAGGGGGTTTATGTAGGAGCTGGGTGGAGTGATGATGAGCTTCAGGTGTGCATAGTTAAGCCTGGAGCTCCAGAGAGAGCGGCGGCATGAGTGACAACGAGCTTCAGGTGTGCGTGGTTAAGCCTGGAGCTCCAGGGAGAGAGCGGAGGCATGAAAGCCACAAAAGGAGGCATGGCAGGTGGCCTCCCTGACACCTACCAGGTCGATAACGTGGTGAAACATGGCTGTTAGGAAGTTTTTCCTATCCGGCTCAAAGGACCAAATGTTAGGAAGTTTTCTCTATAGCTCGAAGGACCATATAAGGATTCTCACTATCTGGTATACGCTGATCAGTGGATTGTACTCGCCCCAGCGCGTCAGTAAAAACACGATACAGGATTCAGAACACTCTACTTTACTGGGTATAGAATTGATAGTATATGAGGTGATTCTTGCTGTCTTCTGCTTGCTGCTGTTCAGTGGGTTGCGTGATGCAGAATGCATGCAGCGGCTCTGTGTTCTGGCCTTTTATACTCTTGGTGGAGGACGGTGTGCTGTGATGTCACAGATAGCTTGTCATTGTTTGGTAAACTGTATATCTGCCTCTAGTGGTGAAGCATGGAATTACAACTAAATAGGAATCCTTTCTAACACTGCCGCCCCCAAATATGCATAGCATATTTGCTTCTAAATCTTAGCTAAAAGTCTGTCGATTTGATCTTGGTGTCATCTTCAACTGCTAACTCTGGTAGATTAATGAGTTGGGTAACTGGCCGTGTGTATAATCGACCTTTAACGTTGACCTCTGCAGACCTAACTTGTCCGTCTGCTCCAGGAAATGTCTTTGACACTCTCCCGATCAACCAAAGGGCTCGTGGTAACTGGGGATCGACAATCATGACGACAGACCCAACTGTCAGAGTTTTAGTTTCTGCATACCATTTGTGGCGTAGCTGGAGATTGGGTAAGTAGTGTCTCACGAAGCTTGACCAAAAGTGATCAGTGAGAACTTGACTTTGTCTCCATCTACGTCGTTCTATGAGTTCATCGGCAGGGTATATCACTTGAGGTAAAGAGCTGTCTAGCCGCCCCATGAGCAGAAGATTTGGGGTGATTGGGTCTAAATCTGCTACATTGGAGGAGACATAACCTAAAGGTTTGCTATTAAGGATTCCTTCTATTTCAATAAGTACTGTTTGAAGAACTTCTTCCGTTACTGTTTGTGCACCTACTACTGTACGGAGGGCATTTTTAAGAGATCGGATCTCCCTTTCCCAGCTGCCACCAAAGTGAGGGGCATTAGGTGGGTTAAATCGAAATTCGATCTTCTGTTTGGCAAGATGTCGTTGAAGTTCTTGGCTGCAATTCTTTAAAGCATTTTTTAACTCTCTCTGTCCACCCTGGAAGTTAGTGCCTTGGTCAGATATCAGTTCTGAGGGGGTGCCTCTACGTGCTATAAATCTCCTCATAGCCATGAGGAAGGAATCGGTGTCTATAGCTGTGAGAAGCTCAATGTGTACACATCGAGTTGTAAGACACTTAAAGATTATTCCCCATCTTTTCTCTAAACGCCTGCCTATTTTGGTTTGGAAAGGTCCAAAACAATCCATACCAGTGCTATAAAAGGGTGGTTTATGAAGTCTCAAGCGTGCTGGAGGAAGGTCAGCCATTTTAGGGTTCTCAGGTTTAGCCTTCCACTTACGACACTCCATACAGTTATGTTGGGATTTTCGAATTGCTTCACGACCTCTAAGTATCCAGACACTTATCCTCATTTCAGCAAATACTCGTTCTGGTCCTGGGTGACATAACTTACTGTCATAGTCTTGAATGAGTAATTTGGTGGCTTGATGATGAGGGTCTAGGACAATAGGGTGAACTGTTTGGAGTTCTAAGCCTTCAGCACGACGTAGGCGTCCTCCTACCCGTATAAGCTGACTGGCTTTATCGAATTCTGGGGCTAAAGTGAGTAATCTACTTGTAGGGGATACGGGCTTACCAGAGCTTAGTTGCTCGTATTCTTCTGGGAAACTATCTTGTTGAATATTGCAGAAGAGGAGATGTTCTGCTGTCACATAGTCCTTAGCTGTAGGTATACTAGATTGATCTAAGTCACTTGGATGTTGTTGAACTATGGCTTCAACAAGGTCTTTTCAAGAGTGATACTTACTAGGGTCTAAGGACTTCAATCATGCCAATCATGTGACTCAGTTAGATCTTGGATTTCTGCTATTCTAGTGCCTACAAAGACTTTAAAACTGCAAGATTCAGATCTTAGCCATGAAAGAACTGTAGTTGAATCTGACCATAAGATCACTCGGCTGATCTTAAGAGTGAGTTCATTTTCGAGCAGCTTCGATAGTTGGGCACCGATTATGGCTGCACATAGCTCTAGTCTAGGAATGGTTTGTTTACGTTTAGGGGCAATTTTGGATCTGCCAATCAGAAAAGCAAGCTGTATTCTACCTTCTTGATCTTCAGTTCTCAGGTATGCTACAGCACCGTATGCTTGCTCTGAAGCGTCACAGAAGATATGAATTTGTTTTGTGGTATTGGGCCTATCCATATCTGGTGTAACATAACATCGGGGAAGTGTGACCCGAGAAAGAATGGGTAGTTCATTCTCCCATTCACACCAGGCTTTCACCAAATCTGTGGGCAACATGGGATCATCCCAACCCCTCTGTTTGTTCCACAACTGCTGAATTAGAATTTTGGCGCGGGTGGTGAATGGAAGGATGAATCCCAAGGGGTCGTACTGTCTTGCTACTATCCTATAGATGTGTCGCATAGTGGGTGTGGTTTTAGGTGTTGGGCGGTGTTTGTAACCGAGTATATCTAAGTTATAATTCCATCTCAGTCCAAGAGTGGATTCATGGGGATCGGTCTTGTCATGTGATAACCAAAGCTCAATGCTATCTGAACGGGCCTCTTTGGGGAGATGATTAACGACTCTTGGGATATTACAGGCCCATTGTCTAATCTCAAACCCGCCGTTAGCAAGAAGGCCACATAACCCATCCACTACTTGCTTGGCATCATCTGCGGTCATTAAGCTTTTAAGACAATTGTCTACGTAAAAATTCCTTTCTACTGTCGATCTGAGAATATCGTTAGGTTGAGTGTTATCGAGAACATGGCGTTGCAAAGCATAGATGGCACAACAGGGGCTACAAGTTGTGCCAAAAGGTAGTACTTGCCACTCATAAATACTGGGAAGATTATTGGTTTGAAGGTCACGCCATATAAAGCGAAGGAGTGATTTGTCTTCAGGCAGTAGGCGGACCTGATGAAACATACCCTTAATATCGCCACTTATTGCTACAGAATGTTCCCTAAAGCGCAACAGCACTCCTAAGAGGGAAGGGCTAAGTGTAGGTCCAGCAAGGAGGTAATTATTCAGATTCTGGCCTACGTGTTCGAAAGAACAGTTGAACACTACTCTATTCTTTCCATTATGTTGTACCATATGATGTGGAATGAACCATGACTCTTCTCCGGTGTTTACAGAGTCAGTGGTGAATTTGACTACATAGCCGCACTCCTCTAATTTCTTAATCTCTTCGTTATATGCTACTGCCTTTTCAGGATCCTTTGCCAACCGCCGCTCTATACTTCTTAAGTTGGGCATAACTGAGTCCTTAGTTGTACAGAGTATTAGCTTTCCTTAAAAGGGGGGTTGCATAACGATTCACTCCATCTACCATTACTCTAGTTGTTCTAGTTTGTAATAAATCTATTGCCATTAGATCCTGCTTTGATCGCGTGACTAGTTTCTCATTTCTGTGTGGAATGGTATCGCTTTGCCAGAGTCTCTCTACGTTTCGGGAAAGTTCTTCCATTTGGGGAGTGATAGAGATATGTAAGCATTGTTGAAGCTGTATCTGCTGCTGCAGAAAGCACGTTGGACCTTGAAGTGTCCAGCCTAATCTAGTTCTAATAGCTGCTGGGCCTCCTGGGGGCCCTAGGCGTATAGGCTCAACAGGTGTTATAAGGTGGGGATGGTCTGCTCCTATCAAGAGGAGGGGTTGTACTTTATCTATGGGCTGTAAAGGAATGTCCTTTAGATGTTGGTATCTCTGCTGGAGTGTTGCAATGGGATACGAATGTTCAGCTAAACCTAAGTGCTCAGAGGTAAAGGCATTCTGGATCCAATAACTCTTTTGGGGCTTTGATATAGAACGTATTCTAAAGGAAACTGCTGCTCCATTTAGTTTCTTCATATCTTGTCGAATAGTTCTTAATGTTAGATCTTCCTTCTGTCCTTGTAACCCTAGTTTCTTAACTGCAGCTGGGAGTAACATAGTCCTTTCGGATCCGTCATCGAGTACTGCATAAGTGTTCAGGGCTCGATTGTTGTGTTGTAATACAACGGGGATCACTTTCAGCAGAACACGCTTGGAACCTTGTGGCCTGTCTAGGTACAGAGTTTTGTTCGTGGAACTCACTAAACAAGTACTCTCCTTTTGAGGTTGGCTATTAACTTCATGAAGGATTTGAAGATGTTTCCCACTGCATAAACGACAGGGCTTCTTTAGGGTACAGTCTTTGGCTAAGTGTGATCGCCCACATTTCCAACAACGCTTGTTGTCTTTGATCCATTTGATCATCTGCTCTGTACTAAATGCCTGGAAAGTGGTACACTGGCTTAAATAATGTTCGGCACTGTTACAATATGGGCACAGAGGTCTGCTCTGTTCAGATCCCCGTGCTGGCTTGGACTGATGCGAGGGCGTCGGCACTCTAGTGATCGTCTCTGGAGGTCGGTCAGCTCCATGCAGGACAGAAGCGTGTTTATGCTTCGCCACTGGGCCTGGTTTGGGCCGCTCCATCCTACTTATCTGATCTTTTCCCTGATTCGATTGCGCAGAGTCTTGACACCGGGATTCAATCCTGAGCCACTCTGCCAGATCCGGTAGAGTGTAGGAATCTTGATGGGGCAGGTGTCGTTTGAATGCGGCACGCATATCCGGGGGTAACTTAGTGAGTAAGCGGGCTGCATGTGAGGCGCAACTTAGTTCGTTTTCTCCCTTTGGACCTAATGAGTTCAGGAGACCCACGAGAGCCTGAATTTCGAGAGCAAACAGTTTAAAACTAGTCGTATCTCCTGTCTGTACATTAGGGGCATCCATGACTCCTGCTATCTTAGCCAGGGCTAACTGGAAAGGTAGTCCGTATTGGCTATTAAGCATAGTCATAGTGTCTGTGTATGGCTGAGGGGAATTCAGGAAAGAATGATGTTTGATGTTTGCGGGGGCTAGTTTGTTTAGTATGAGGCACTGGCTTAGGCGCGGCTCCTTTAAGTGGTTTATTGAAAGTCGGGGGCAATGGGACCGATGTCTCTCTGACTCGATGATGCCGAGGAGCCAGCAGCTTTACTGTTAACTTCTGCATATCCTTGTAAAGGGCCTTAAGTTCTCGGAGTTCTTCCAGAATGGCCGCCTTATCTTCACGGAGTTGCCTAATTTCCCTCTCCATGTCATGACTCTTTGATTGGCTCTTTGACTTTGATTTATGTCTAACGGGTGTAAGGGCAGCCTCTTCCTCCTGTGAAGAAGGCTCTTCCTCTTCATCACTTTCAAAAGTCTGTGTGTTAACATCTAAATGCGGAGCGCTAGTAACTCCCATAATTGTGTCGATGTCATCAGCATATAAACTAGAGGGAGGAGAATCACTATCATCTGAGGTCAAAACACGAGATTCATCTCTCATTGTATTTTGCTGCGTTTCCTCCTCTTGTTCACGTGAACGCTGTGTATAGTATTGCACCTCATAGTCTTTAAGGTGGGATGGGGGCTGAGTTCTCGCTGGAGGGTTGTTCTGACATCCTTCTTCTGTGGTAAGCACACTTATCTGGCTCAAAGGACCAAATGCTGGCTAATGGCTAATCTGCTCTACCGGTAGTGTGTACAGTAAGAGGTAATTGTCTGTGATGTCATCTCTCTGATGTAAAATATCTATATCAGTGACGTCTGCTCCGTGGGATATTATTAAGTCTAATGTGTGGTTAAAACGATGAGTTGGTCCGGTGACGTTTGTTTAACCCCAAAAGAATTTAATAATTCCACAAATGATAATCCTAGGGCATCATTTGCATCATCTACATGAATATTAAAATCTCCTACAAGCAGCACTTTATCAAAATTAATCAAGAGGTCTGAAAGAAAACAAGCAAACTCTTGAAGAAAATCTGCGTAGGGCCCTGGGGGTCTGTAAACGGTGACCAAAGCGAGTTTTCTATGTATGTCTGAAAGTACAACTTTAACAACGAGCACTTCAAATGATTTAAAACTGAATCCTAATCTCTGACTAACATTAAGAGAGGCACTATAAATGGTACACCTCCCCCACAACCAGTCTGACAGGGCTCATGCTTATAAACATATCCTGACGGTGTTGACTCGTTTAGACCCATATAATCACCTGGTTTAATCCAGGTCTCAGTGAGACAGAGTGCATCAAGAATATTATCTGTGATCATCTCATTTACAATCAGTGCTTTGGGTGCAAGTGATCTAATGTTTAAAAGACCAAACTTTAGAACTTTTAGAACGTTATTTCTGGATCTTGTGTATTTAATTCTTGGTTTTACTACACGAGGAATAAATATGGTTTCTATAAATTGGGCTGTGTGCTCACTTGTAACTATTTGGTCTGTTGTATGCGTGTTCTTATAGTTGAAGATTTCCTGATGTCTTACCAGTCAGATGGTGTGAAGTGTCCTAGAGATGTTATCTGATAGCACTGCTGCTCCAACTCTGCTAGGGTGCAGGCCATCAGGGCGGAATAACCTAGGACGCTCCCAGAAACAGTTCCAGTTATCAACAAAGAGAAGTTTGTGCTCTCGACACCATGACTGTAACCATTCATTTAGTGCAAGGAGTCTACTAAACTTCTCAGCCCCTCGCTGGTAAGTGGGACGAGGTCCTGACACTATGATCCTCGTTGTGGGCGATGTGCTGCGTACCGTCTCCACCAGGATCCCGAAATCCCTCTTTAAGATCTCTGTTTGCCTCAGCCTGGTGTCGTTTGCTCCGGCATGGAGAACAACAGCTCCGAAGTTCCCGTTCAGGATCGCGGGTACCTGCACAGTGACATCGAGAACACGAGCACCAGGAAAACAGCAAGTGTTCACCTTACCTTTGGCTCCGGTAGCGTGAACATGCTGGACGATGGAATCTCCGAGAATCACGGTATCGCGTTCCGTCTCGTGGAGAGGGGCGAAGCGGTTCTCGGTCGAGATCTCGAAGGCCGGTGGTGGCGTGGGAGACGTCCTCGACCGGGGCTTGGCTAGCGGCTTCCGCTGCTGCAGCATCCAGGGTCCGTGGTGCACCGGTGCCGAAGTGAACGATACCTGGGCAGGCAGCATTGTAGGTGCGCTGAGCCTGGGCAGAAAAACACGCGGAGTTGAGGTGCTGGGAGCACCAGGTTCATTCCTGGAACTGGCTGTCGCAGCTGGTCATGCAGCTCACGAATCTGTTTCTCCAAAGCCTTCATCTCCAACTCCACCGTTTGCAACTCGAACGAGTCCTCACCTGTGCTCAAGGGCAGACACACAGCCGGCATAGTGCTTATAATCAAGAGCAGAGATATGATAGAGTGAGAGGCAATGAATATAGTCAACACTAGTTATAGTCGAGTTAACTAACTACAGGCACAAGTCAGGAAGACAAAAACAATTTAGGATTATTTAAAAGAGGAACAAAAAGGATAGATAAATAGTAAAGTTTGTTTGAAAACGCCGAGAGAAATACAAACACGGAACTCGCGGCAAACAAGTCAAACACAGGAAGCTACGTCACCGGAAGTGAGAAAGAAAGGACAGAAGTGATACCGGTCTGTAGTTGTTGATGTCTGATGGATCCAGAGCAGGTTTCTTCAAGATGGGAATGACCCTTGCTTGCTTGAAGGTAGTTGGTACATAGCCGGATGTTAATGACCCGTTGATGATCTTGTGTGATGGTCTGAAGCATAGCTGAAGGAATTGGATCCAGAGGACAGGTGGTGGGATTGCAAGATTGGATGACTTGCAGTATCTCATCTTCTGTTAGGGTTGAAAAGCTTGACAGAGACGTAGTGGATTGTTGGCTGTGTTGTGTAGTCATTGTTGGGGAGGAAGTGAAGGTATGGCAGATTTTCTTAATCTTCTCATCATAGAAGGAGGCAAAGTCATTAGCAGTCAGGGAGGATGGAGCAGGTGCAGCAGGGGGGTTAAGGAGTGAAGAGAAGACGTTGTGGAGCTTACAAGGATCTTGTGCAGAGGCCTCAAGCTTTCCCTTGTAGAAGGCAGTTTTGGCAGAAGCCAACTCCAAATAAAATTTGGTCAGGAGTGCGCGGTAAGATGCGAGGTCTACATCGAGTTGTGATTTTTTCCACTTCCTCTCTGCAGATCTGAGCTCTCGTTGATTGCTGCGCAAAACCTCCGACAGCCACGGTGTTGGATAAGAATTCTTCTTGGGTTTTGTAGTCAAGGGGCAAAGGAGGTCCATGGTTGAGGAAAGAGATGAGAGGAAGGAGTCAGTAGCAACGTTCAAGGGTAGAGAGGAAAAGGAGTCAGGGTCAGGAAGAGATGAAAGAGTACAGGAAGCTACAGAAGAGGGAGAGATGGAGTAAAGGTTAGGACGGATAAGAGAGACATGTAAATTATTTTTAGGTTGAATAGGAAGAGTGATTGAAAAAGAAACCAAGTGATTGATCAGAGATTGGAAGTGGAGTGGCAATCATGTCTGTAGCTGGAGTAGGGCGGGTGAAAACCAGGTCCAGGTCATTCCATCCCTTGTGTGTTGGAGGGCACCTGTTAAATGTCAAGGAGAAGGTATTCAGAAAAGGCAAGAGGCAGGATGGGAGGTTGAAGTCACAAAGAACTGTCAGAGGGGTGCTGTCAGAGGGGAAAGTACTGAGGAGTGTGTCCATCTCTTCTAGAAAATATCCAAGGGGACCAGAAGGGCAGTAGATGGCAATGATGAAAAGATTGATTGGAGAGGTAACTGATAACTGACATGGTTAGATGAAACAAAGGGAGAGGTGTGAAACACCATCTCCGTGATAAAAGTAGACCTGTACCACCACCTCTACCGGTTTCTCTTGGTGAGTGAGAGAAAGCATAGGCAGAAGACAGAGCAGCTGGTGTAGCAGTGTTCTGTGGGGATATCCAGTTCTCAGTAAGTGCCAGAAAGTCGAAGGTGTAGTGGGAAGCCAAGCCTGGTATAAAGTCAGCTTTCCTTTAAGCAGACTGGCAATTCCAGAGCCCACCTACCACCACTGTTTGAGATTGAGACAACAGGGAAGGGTAGATGAGGTTACTGCCAATGTGACATCTGTTCTGTGGATGAGAACGTCTGTGTCTGTAAGAGATGACTACAGAGATGGGTTTTAGACACATGACTGATCTCCCAATTTGAGATCAATGTGTTTTAAAAAGAAAAAGTACAAATAAGAAATTTTAAATAAAGACTAAGCATAACTGGCTTTAGGGGGGCTACCTACAACTGACAAGACTATGTCTGTAGCGGAGCGCCTTCAATATAAGTAAGTAAGCCCTGCCCACAATTCACACCTCAAGTGAGACTGAAACTACCCTTGATTAATCACCTGACCAAACTAATAAGCACAGAGCAACATTTTAGAATCAACTGAGTTAAATAGATATACAAAGTTAGAATCCTACCTTTCCAGAAGAGAGTAGATTCAAGATAGAGCACACTTTATATAACTGCTCTGGATAAGGGCATCTGCTAAATGCCGCAAATGTAAACTGTGATATAAGTAGAGCTGTCTGTTGGGTGGGAAGTGGCAGGTGACCAAAAAATGGAATTGCATCAAGATAAACTCACCAGACAGTCAGAAGAACTAATCTAGAATATAATAGTTGATGCTTTAATTTAAATCTGGAAAGTTACCTATAAACTTTCATATTACACCTTCTTCTTTCGGCTTCTCCCATTAGGGGGTGCCACAGCAGATCATCCATCTTCACACCCCCCTGTCCTCTACATCTGCCTCTTTCAAACCAACTACCTGCATGTCTTCCCTCGCCACATCCATAAACCTCCTCCTTGGTGTTCCTCTTTTCCTCCTTCCTGGTGTCTCCATCCTCAGCATTCTTCTACTGATATACCCCATGTCCCTCCTCTGCACATGTCCAAACCATCTCAATCTCACCTCCCTCACTTTGTCTTCAAAACGTCCTACTAATCCTTTCTAATCCTGTCCATCGTCGTCACTCCCAACTAACATCTCAACATCTTCAGCTCTTCTACCTCCAGCTCCACCTCCTGTCTTTTAATCAATGCCACTGTCTCTAAACCATACAAAATCTCAGGTCTCACCACAGTCCTATAACCTTTCCCTTTCACTCTCACAGATACTCTTCTATAACAAATCACTCCTGCTATCACTTTTCTCCACCCACTTCACCCTGCCTGCACTCTTTTCTTTACTTCTCTAACACACTCTCCAGCTCTCCAGGCTCTTCTCCACCTGCTCCCTACTCTCACCACTAATCACAATATCAGAACTTTCATATTTATGATGTAAAATGTTTCCACATAATTTTTCAGTCTCCATTTTGTCTCTGTGTCTCAACAGCTGCAGCAGTTCAGATGATTTTACCCTCAGAACCAAAGAGCAGAGATTTTCTGCAGTGTAGTAAATCTAGTAAGCACACACACACACACACACACACACACACACACACACACACACACACACACAGAGTGTAAACATGTCTGTATTGTTGATCTAAATCTGATCCATTTCTCCCTGATGACTGATGATGGGTAATATTTAAAATAGTTCATGTAGAGCAGCATTAGGAGAACAGAAACACACACAGGTGTCTCACACACACTTTTTATAAATCCTGTGATTAACATCAAACCTGTGGACATTTTATTGTTCTAGATTTCTGTTATCTGACTCTGGATCGCAACACAGCACATCCTCAAATCATTCTGTCTGAGAAGAACAGAGTCGTGAGACGCAGTAATACAAAACAGCGATACTCTGATCATCCAGAAAGATTTGGCTCCTGGTCTCAGGTGTTGTGTAAAGAGAGTGTGTGTGGACGCTGTTACTGGGAGGTGGAGTGGAACAGTGTTGTGTACATATCAGTCTCATATTGTTATGCGAGGAATCTGGAGGCAAAAGCCGAAGTGAAAGCAAATGACAGTTTATTTGAGACACAGGGCAATAACCAAACACACTCGCCGAAAAGGGTGAATAATCCGGGGGGTGCAGTGGCGGCGCGGTCCACGGTGCATGAAACACAACAAGCTAGTAGTCGGTGTATAGATCCACGGTACGCTTGGAAGAAGCGCGGTACTGAACAGTCCACGGGAAAGCGTGTGACGGGCAGCAAAACCATGAACAATAACTGACAAGGTGTGAGTGGAGGTGAGGGGCTTATATGGGTTAGGTGATGAGTGATAAACGAGGTCCAGGTGTGTGTGCCTAGTATGCTGGGGATGAGCTACGAGCGGGCGTGGCCCGCACAGGAGAAGGAGCAGGTAGCTCCCTGACACATATAAAGAGATCAGCAGGAAAGGACACGGTTATAAGAGTGGGTTTGGATTGAACAGTCAGTCTTGGAGTCTGGTGTGTTCTTCTTCCTCTGTCTCTTTCTGGCACAATAACATCAAAACTGCACTCCGAGGTCCAGCGTCCTCCAGAATAGGAGTGTATGTGGATCACAGTGCAGAAACTCTGTCCTTCTACAGCGTCTCTGATACGATGAGGCTCCTCCACAGAGTCCACACCACATTCACTCGGCCTCTATACACTGGATTCTGGATGGGTAATAAGACAGTTATGAGGTTTTGTGAGATTTCATTTCTCCCTGAACTTCAGTAAATCTGTAGAATGTAGGATGTTTCTAGAATGAACTCTTTCTTCATTCTTCTACCATCAGGGAAGCAGTTCCGAAGCATTCGGGCTGCCACATCCAGACTGTGCAACAGTTTCTTCCCTCAAACCATCAGGCTACTCAACAAACAACTGAACTGAACTCACAAACACACACACACACACACACACACACACACACACACACACACACACACTGTCAGGGATCCACCTGCCACGCCCCCTTTGGTGGCTCTCTATGCCTCTGCTCTCCCTAGAGCTCCAGGTTTAACCACGCTCACCTGGGGCTCATCATCACTCTACCCCGCTTCTATAAAAGCTCCTCATTCACTCCCAATCCCCGTTCGTTATTGTATGTGTTGGACTTTTGCTATCTATGTTCACGTGTGCAGGTCTCCACACAGAACTCTACTTGTCCGTTCCATCCGGAATCCACAATCCCATACCGGCTGCGCCTCACCTTCCCGTGCATCTCGGGTCAGCTAGCGCACCTCGGACTCTCTCAACCATAGGACTGCCGTGTGCTTGTGTGCATGTGTGTGTGCGCATCTGTGAGTGTGCTCGTGTCTCTCTCTCTCCCTCACACTTGCATTAAAACCCAAGCGAGCTGTACTCCGGCTTCCGCCTTCTGTTTCGCTCGCACCCTGACAGAATAACGAACCTCCTGAAAAGGATTGTGTAAAAAAAATAAAATAAAAAAATTTAAGGTAGACAGGAATATGATCGGGTTGCTGCCGTGGTCCCGGCGCAATCCAAACCTCGGGTGGAGGATTCGCTGTGCCACGATGAAGCGACGGCCAAGCTCCGCCTCTGGAAACACCCGGAAGCACGGCCGCGCTCCTGGGTGTTTCCTGGTTTAAACTCTGAATGGCCTGCGGGAAGAAGCTCCTCCTCATTCTCTCTGTGTTTGCTTTCAGGGATCGGAAGCGTTTCCCTGAACGCAACAAAGAAAAGAGTCCATTGTTGGGATGGCTGAGGTCCTTCATAATCTTCCTGGCTCTGGTCCTGCACCACGTGCTGTAGATATTCTGCAGGTTAGGGAGCTCGGTGTGGATGGTACGTTCAGCTGAACGCACCACCCTCTGGAGGACTCGCCTGTCCTGCATGGTGCTGTTCCCAAACCAGAAAGTGATGCTACCCGTCAGAACGCTCTCAATGGTGCAAGTGTAAAAAGTCTTTAGCACCTGAGAGGGAAGTTTAAAGTCCCTTAAGCGTCTCAGATGGTACAGACACTGCCGGGCTTCTTCACCAGGGTGTTGATGTGACAGGACCAAGACAGGTCCTGTGTCATGTGAACACCTAGGTACCGGAAACTGTCCACTCTCTCCACTAGGGTCCCGTTGATGTTTAACTGGGGTCCTGTTGATGTTTAGTACTTGGCCCTGTGTTTTCTGTTTCTGTGATTGTTGTTTTATGTTGTTTTGTGTAGGTTTCTGGAGAAACGTTGTTTCATTTCACTGTGTACTGTATCAGCCATATATGGTTAAAATGACAACAAAAGCTTCTTGACTTGACTTGACTTGAAGGTAAAGGTACAGAGATGTTTCCAGGCCACGTTCCTCACGACTGTAATAAAGGTTTAAAATAACAGAGAGAGAGAAACAGAGAGAGAGAGAGAGAGAGAGAGAGAAATAAATAAAATGAAGGACAATATTCAGGAGACTGGTGAAGTAGTGACTCTCATGCCAAAGCTTCTTGACTCCTCAGTATTTCTGAATTGTGTTAGGAATCCTGTGGAGACGAGTGAATTCTGAAAGAATAAATGAAGCCATAAAATCCTTCATTTTTAACTTTATTTTATTTTATTTACTTCTGATTAACTCAAGATGATCTGTGACAAGCAGAATAGTGTCGGAACTCAGAGCCCGTCTCTGAGGCGACACATCGAGGGTGGATTTCTTTGCTCAGAGGATTCCCAATAATGCCCAGCCAATTCTAGAAAAAACACAAATATAATAGACACAAACCGCCAATGAAGGATCCTCAGTCCTGGATGAGTAAAAGCAAAACTTCTTTATTTCCATGCACGTTCCAAAGAGCTCAGTAGAAGGTGGGTACTTCACATCAAAATGAACAGCACATCAACAAATGATAGAGCACGCCATAGTGAGGAAGTACACTGCCTGTTGTTTCACGCTCATATTTATACCCTGTAGCCACCGTATCTTTTTATTTTATTTTTTTATTCCTTGACCTTGAGTAATTCCCCTTATTTTCCATTTTCTGCCTTCTCTTCCATTTCTGTCTTCTTTTCCCCCTTATCTTCCATTTTCTGCCTTCTCTTCCATTTCTGTCTTCTTTTCCTAGTTCCCCTTATCTTTGGCCTTGGCTTCTATTCTCCCAACCAACACCATATTTGGGGTTCCTGTCTTTTTCCCGTTTCCCCTTATTTACGGCCCATAACTTTGTGTTAAAAAAAAATATGAGTGAGTATAAAGCCCTTATTTTTCTCTGAGTTCAACCATACGTTCTTCAGCCTCTCAAGTGTGAACAACCTTTTTGCGGCCTGTTTTGTCTTCCTGCATTTGCAATGGGTAAGTGTTATGCTTTATTCTTTTATAATGCTGTTTGCTATTCTACTTTCACTTATTTGAGTTATGTCATCGTCTTTGATTGCTTGTATACTGTGCTTGATTATATAATGCTTTTATTTAATACTTGCAAGCGCCTAGACTACTTTGTTTTTAATTGTGTATTCTGAACTGATTGTTACATAGTGTATATGATTTTTCTTGAGTGTTATCCTTTGCTTGTGCTCAACCGTCACTATGATATTCCCTATTTTAACACCTTATCTCTGTTGGTCTCATTTGGTCTCTTTTTGCTCAGCTCCACCACGCCGATCAGCTCAACCATCCCTGCCTCCTAGAGCATCGGCCTTGGCTGTTCTTCGCAGACAGTACCGCCAATTTCAGCTCTCCTCAATTGCTGCTGAGTTTACTCATTTTCTAGAACAGCTCTCCCGCCCAAGTGTCCCAGCTGATGCCTTCGTGCCTCCTCGCATTGCGCAGAGCACTTCTACGCGTGACAAGAGCACACAGACTTCTCCTGAGCTCAACAGCCGTCACGGATGCTCCTACTTCCCTGACACGACACCACAGTTTTCTCCCTATCCTTCACACTGGTCTCCCACTGATTATTCCCCTACGTCTCCTGTTGCTTTGCCAAGTCACCGTGCTCCTGTGCCTTCACCTGGCTTCGGGCCAAGCCGCTCTTTCATGTCTCCTGCCCATGCTTCTGTGTCTTCGCCCGGCCTTGGGCCTAGCTACTCCTCCATGTCTCCTGCAGCTGCAGAAGCCCGTACGCCTTGCTATTTCAATAAAGATGCTTAATCTCCCTCAAGTTTGTTTCCTGTCCTTCTTTGCCTATTCCATACACTCATAACATTCAGTCAGATTCTATCCTACTCACACATGTAAATACCTTATTATTATTATTAATACTTGATGTAAATAAAGGTTTGATTAACATATAGATCAAATAGGTTTTGTCAAACTACATCTATTATATCTAATAAGTTCTATATTGCTTTATTAAGTTAATTAGGTTAATTTAGTTTGATAATATTAGTTTGATTATAACACACGCTAGATATGGTTGATTAAAATATTTTTCTCGACAATAGACTGGGGTGTCCTAATACTTTTGGTCCTACTTTTATGATAATTTTTAATGTTGATTGTATGAATTATTTGTACGTGTTGAAACAGAATCTATGTTCAAGTTTAGCTTCAATTTCCTAATATTTTTGGGTCACTTTAAATATTTCTATCTGTATGTTTTTATTTTATTTGTATTTGTTTGTTTATTTACAAACAAATAAAGACTTTTACATAAAGACAAAACAACGAACAATCACAAAAGACATGTATAAAAGTGCATTTTAAAAAAAAGCAAAAGCCACATATTGAGTTTAACTTCCTTTAATTTGGACATTATAACATTTATAGAAGCTGCTTGTGGAGGAGCGAATGCGTGATTTCACCTTTAAACAAATTCACTCATGTTGGATTGTTTCTTTCTGTAAAAAATAAAAAAATAAAGCATTTAAATATGCAAGCTGTAAATTGTGTAAATCAACATTTCTATTGTTTTAATTATATTGCAGATGGCAAGAAGGCAGTATAATAAACTTATTCCCTCAAAGCTTATTATTCCAGTCAAAACTTATTAATAATCTTTGATGCATTGTTTTTTGCAGCATCAGTTTTTTGTTTCTCCCAACCTTATTGGGTGGATGTTTTTTCCTCATTAAATGTAACTGGCATGACATGATATAATCGTGCTTTTTTAAAAGTTAGTAGTGCCCCCTTTTTGAAAGTGGTTAAATTTGTAATTTGTACTGTTGGCTACCAGCTGGCGCCAAAACACCATAAAATATCACTCTGCATAGCTTAGTTTCTGACATTTCAGTCAGGTTTTCTATGCAGTTTTTAATGGAGTATATCAGAATATAATAGTGTGTGTGTGTGTGTGTGTGTGTGTGTGTGTGTGAGAGAGAGAGAGAGAGAGAGAGAGAGTGGGTGACCTTTGAGCACTGACCTTAATGTGTCAAAATCAGAAAATGCACCTCAGCTCTAAGAATTATTAAAGTTTACATTAACAAAAATAATTTGTTGGACGGGTTCCCCTTTTGAGTCTGGTTCCTCTCAAGGTTTCTTCCTCATAACATATAAGGGAGTTTTTCCCTGCCACAGTCGCCACGGCTGCTCATCAGGGATAAATACACACCATTCACCTTCACTGTTGATTTCTGTAAAGCTGCTTTGAGACAATGTCTGTTGTGAAAAGCGCAATAGAAATAAACTTGACTTGACTTGACATTTGATGGTAAGAAAAGCAGCATGCAACATGAGACCCTTCACTTCTGCAGAAGTTTTGGACAAATGTATAAAGCCTGACCCCAGCAAACTGCAGGAAACATCTCCCCCTGACACCACCGACTCAGGAGAGTCAGATCCAGATTTTGTTGCAGCACCTGACTGAAGAATGAGGAAAATTCTGAGGATCCTGTATCGGGTTGGATTGGAAGAAATGGCCAAGTGTGGTTTTCCACCAATGCAGAGACAACTCCATTTCTGCAGCATGCCTGAGGCGTGAATTCAGGGCTGACACATTATGCCATTGTGAGGGTCCAGAATGTGAACTCTGGATTGAAGTTTTTTTTTGGAGGAGATTCACTAATTCACTTGTCAGCATGACCATGTGGACCGATGGCTGTCAGAGCCTACATGGGTCTACTGATTTTGGCCAAGGTCTACAGGCCCAGAGGTGAGTCCACAAGCTCCCTGTGGAACGTTCAAAGTGGCAGTGCAGTTTTTTCAAGGCCACTATGTCCCTCTTGAATTTCTAATTCGTGATCCACATATTTGAGCAGATGTAGAGGACAGGGGGGTATGGAGACGGATGATCCACTGTGGCAACCCCTAATGGGAGAAGCAGAAAGAAGAAAAAAAAGAAGAAGAAGAAAAGATGTCCCTCTCGAGGTTTCACCAAATAAGAAGAGTGCACCATTTTGATGACAAGCAGAATAGACTAGTGCACCAAAGAGACGACAAGCTTGAACCCATCAGATCCCTATGGAATATGTGGCTCATCGACTTCCTCTTCTTTTTAAACCAGGCAGAGATGTGACTGTTGATGAACAGCTTGTGCCCTTCAAAGTGCGATGCCATTTCTGACAATATGCCAAAAAAAACAACCAGATATGGACTTAAGATATGGATAACCACTGATGTCGCCACAAAGTGTTCTCCTTATCTGATGAAGACGGGATGCTGCAGAGGTGGGCTAGGGCATGTGTGTTACTTGTGACAGTTTAATTTGCACAATCTGAATAAATAAACCCGGGCTGCCGGGTTTACAACCTGCTGCAGGTTAGAGGAAGACTTGTCTTCACCTCTGTCTTCACCTTTACCAGAAACTCAATGGCTGGTAATGACATTCCCAAACGAGGGAGGAATGTGATCCTTCTAAACACAAGGCATCATGAGGCAGCAGTGAGAGAAAGAATTAAATGCAAGCCTCAAGTCATCACTGACTACAACCGCTGGAGGCGTCGACAATCTAGACAAGGTATACTATATTGCCAAAAGTATTGGGTCACCTGGTCATAAGTACGGTTTGTGATTTTTAAGCTTCACATTCCACATTTAGTCCCAATTCACTCTTATAATTCCCTCCACTCTTCTGGGAAGATGTTCCACTAGATTTTGGATTGTGCTTATTGATATTTGTGTTCATCAGCCACATGGGTATTACAAAAAGCGGGTACTGATGAAGGTGAGGAGACCTGGTGTGCAGTCAGCATTCACATTCATCCCAAAGGTGTTTATTAGGGATGAGATCAGAGCTCTATAGCAGGCCACTCAAGATATTAATCTTCAAAGCATGTAAACCAGATCTTCAAGGAGTTCACTTTGTGCACAGGGGCATCGCCATGCTGGAACATGTTTGGGTTTCCAAGTTCAAGTGAATGCAAAATTTTATTAAAGCGCATATAAAGACAAGTACAATTGAGTGCCTCCTGATAACAGTTTGGAAAAGAAAAACAAAGGTCAGGTGACCCAATACTTTTGGAAATATAGTGTATGTGCCATTACATATTTGTTACTACATGCATCCTATTTCAGATTTGTACTGAATGTGCTTTTTTGAGATAAATTTAGGAGACACAGTTTGTGTTTGCATGTACTGTATGTTTGCAGGATTATTTTCATTGTTATGTGCAGCTTTAAAATGAAGCTTTTAGAAAAATTATAAATGAAATCTGTACTTATTGTTTTTTGTTATTTTATCTTTGAAGCTTGTTGGCAGCTACAGCTGTAGAAGCAGTTCAGTTCAGAGTGGAACTTAACTATCAGCAAAAAAATAACTATCAGCAACTGCATTGCCAGTGGTGGAATTCTCCATCTGTCCTTTTCACTTTTATTTTTATTTTTTTGTTGGAAGGTTGTTGTTGCATTTTGTTGTTTGTTATAATATATAATAAATTATTTTCCCAAATCTGATGTGGAGAGTTTTTTTTTTTTTTACAGAAAAATGGTAAAATTTATCTATGTACCTATGTTCTAATGGCGCCACCTAGTTGTCAACAGTAAAAATCACAAATTTTACCTCTTCCCAAAAGAGGAACCAACCACATTAAAAAATTATTATCACAGAGGGTTCGATTTAAGATTTTCTCACGATAATAATATAGATACGATAAAATAAAAAAAAAAAATGCAGAATTTCGATGTTGGACATGCAGCTGGGATGAGCATATCTCTCACCCTGTGAGATGCCCCACTCTCGCTAGCTTTTGACGGAGTAAAGTTTCTTAGTGTGTATTTGTTTCTGTTTCAAACGGTTTCAAACTGCAATTTTTGTGATAAAAGCATGTCTTACAGGTCCTTAAGTATGTCTCCTGCTTGATTTGTATGTGCTGTGTGGTTTATGTGTGCAGGTGCCATCCTGAGACTCCAGTCCAGACCTTCCCTGCACTCCAGTTAACTAAAGCCACGCCCACTTCCCTGTAGATGATGTCACCGGGAGGATTTTTTAATAGGCGACCTATAAAGTTGGGTCAGAAGTAGGAATCAGGACTTGGAACAGAATAACCAAAAAAACAACTGGAAGTCAGAACTGGCATAGGTCAATAGTCAAGTCAAGTTTATTTCTATAGCGCTTTTCACAACAGCCATTGTCTCAAAGCAGCTTTACAGAAATCAAAAGTCAAGGTGAATGGTGTGCATTTATCTCTGATGAGTGACTGTGGCAAAGAAAAACCCACTTAAATATAATGAGGAAGTAACCTTGAGAGGAACCAGACTCAAAAGGGGAACCCATCCTCATTTGGGTGACATCAAGAGTTTGATTAAAAAAAAAAACCTTCAACAATACAGAACACTGGAGAGTGAGAACTAACATGAGTACTGGAGTATAAGATTATAAGTGATGTTCTTTCAACAGTCTTAAGCAGTCTATATGGTTAGTAGCTCCTAGTTTTATGAGCTCAACATTTGTAATCATCACAGATCCAGCATCAGCTTCTCCATGCCAGAGCATTTAAACACTCCAGGAGGTCCAATGTCAAAACTCCACACATGTAGTGGGATCCAGTTGGCACTGGTACGTCTCTAAATGGTTCAGAATGTTTGCAAATTCGGCATCTACTACTTTAAAAGTCCTAATCTTCATGAGGTGGGACGTGACTGGAGCTGGCCAAACCTCAGGATGCCTCGGGATGGGGAGAGAAAGAGAAGCAGTGGAGAGGAATTAGCGTAGCTGCTGTTCATGATATTAACAGCACAAGTTGATAATGTGCATTTTTTGTAATTACACCTGTTCTAACTTCAAACCCTGAACTTTGCTATGCTTATTGTAAATACTCACTGTATTATACAGTTGTAAATATATGTGTGTGTTGTCTTGTTCACCTTGTTCTCACTTTATACCCATTTTATTTCTTAAACTTTTAAAAATCAATATCAGTTTGTTTTGTTAATACAGCAATCATACTCCTCATCATGAAGGCGCACACACACACACACACACACACACACAGTCTGTGTTTTACTGTGTACTTCACTGTATATGACAAAACATACTTGACTTGACTTGACAATATCATCCACAAACCTCACAGTCCACGGAGACTCCTGTCTGACCTCGTCCATCAACCTGTCCATCACCACTGCAAACAGGAAAGGGTTCAGAGCCAATACTTGATGCAGTTTCACCTCGACCTTGAACCAGTCTGTCATTCCTACTGCACATTACTCATACATGTCCTGCACCACCCTTACTTACTTCTCTGACACACCAGACTTCCTCATACAATACCACAACTCCTTTCTCCACCCTGTCGTATGCTTTCTCTAAATCCACAAATACACAATGCAACTCTTTTTGACCTTCTCTATACTTCTCCATCAACATTCTCAAAGAAAATAATGCATCTGTGTTGCTCTTCCTAGGCATGAAACCATACTGTTTCTTACAGATGGTCACCTCTTCTCTCAGCCTGGCTTCCACTACTCTTTCCCATAACTTCATGGTGTGACTGATCAACTTTATTCCCCTGTAGTTACTGCAGGTCTGCACATCTCCCTTATTCTTAAACATTCAAAGCAGCACATTCCACAGAGACAGCCCTTTTGGCGGTTACTGAGAAACTGCATACTGCTCGATCAGCCAAGCTGTCATCTGTACTTATCTTTCTAGACCTTTCAGCAGCATTTGACACAGTCAACCACAAGACTCTCTTGTCTACCCTCAAGAGCCTCTGTATCTGTGGAACCACATGGGATTGGTTAGCTTCCTACCTGGAAGGTCGCTCATACCAGGTAACATGGAGGGAAACCACATCTGCCCCATGCAGACTCACCACTGGTGTCCTACAAGGCTCGGTACTTGGTCCCCTCCTTTTCTCCCTCTATACCCACTCAATTGGTGAAACCATATCCTTACATGGGTTTTCTTACCACTGCTATGCAGATGATACTCCATTAATATTTTCTTTCCCTCCATCAAATACCACAGCTTCTGCTCGGATCTCGGCATGCTTGACAGACATATCTTCATGGATGAGTGCTCATCAACTAAAACTCAACCCTAGCAAAACAGAACTGCTGGTCATCCCAGGTGATTCATCTCCAGGTCAAGATGTTCAAATAACTCTTCATGACTCTCTGCTCTTTCCTTCAGCCACTGCTCGTAACCTTGGGGTAACTATGGACAATGAACTCTCCTTCTTCCCACATGTCACTAATGGTGGTTCGTTCCTGTTGATTTCTTCTCTACAACATCTGAAGGATTCGACTATTTCTGTCCACACAGGCTGCCCAGGTGCTTATTCTGTCTCTTGTCATTTCAAGACTCGACTATTGCAACTCTCTACTGGCAGGTCTTCGTCTGAACGCTATTCATCCACTACAAATAATCCAAAACGCAGCTGCATGACTTGTGTTCAACCTGCCCAAGTTCTCCCACACCACCCCACTGCTGCGCTCCCTTCACTGGCTTTCAGTAGCTGTACATATCAGATTCAAAACACTGATGCTTGCCTACAAGGCCAAAAACGGACCAGCGGCATCTTACCTCAGTGACCTCATCACATCTCGCACTGCACCAGGCTGTCTGAGATCCTCCAGCACTGCTCGAATGGTACCACCTTCTCTTAGAATGAGAGGTAAGTATACTTCAAGGCTCTTCTCTGTTCTGCCACTGAGGTGGTGGAATGAACGTCCCCTAGATGTCCATACAGCGAAGTCCCTGGCTATCATCAAGCTACAAATGAAGACCTTCCTCTTCCTGAACCACCTAAATTAGCACTTTTCAAGTTTGCTTTTGTAGCAGAATGGTCTGATGTCATCTAGTCAGCTGAGGCTGATTATGCTCATTTACCTGCCTATGAAGTCGTTTCGGTTTGTGTTGTGGGTGCGTTTGCTCTTTGTCCGCGAGCGAGCCACCGTACCTCCGGGTTTATGTGCGAATAGTGGCAAGGGTGGACTGAGGAGCTTTGTGGGGAAGCCGCTAAGTGTTTAGGAAGACGTGCTTAATAAATGTCTGTATCCGTGCCTCGTGAGTCGTCGTACAGGTGCGGGTCAATGTGCGAGGGACGTTACAGTGGGCTGCTGTAGTGGGCTGCTATAGTGGGCTTTTCGCTTGCTGTGTGGCTTTCCTGCGCTATGTGCATCATTTACACCGCTTTGATGTTGGCTTGATGTTGGCTTTAGCTGGGCATTGTTAATTTACGTTCCTGTTCTCTGGAGCTCCGTGTTACTTCCGTTTGGCACCAGCTGATTGACATTTTGCTGCTCTTGTATGCTAACAGTTTCTTGTTGCAGCATTTAACTACATGCAGGATCAGCTGGACCGGGGGCATGGTGCTTATTTCCAACGGTAGTGTGAGTAATTGATTTAGAAGTGGCGTGTTACAGGGTAGTCATTACCTGATTCTGATTTAATCATTTATTTTTGCATTAGCTTTATTCTTTTGTTTATTATTTTCCTAACCTTTTCGGGTTGAGGTTTCACTACTTTAATGGGAATCCATTTCTTTTGATTTATATTCTTTTTATTAGTTTGAATTTGTGGAATAATGTTCTTTTTGTTTTCTTATTAATTAATGTAGTTATTTTCTAATTTCTTTTGTATCTGTGAAGTGCCTTTGCTCTGTTCATGTGCCTCTGTACGAATCAAGTAACAAGCAGTTTTTGGGCTGTTGACTGTGTCGAGAGCCAGGCTGTTGTAATGCGATGCTTGTTTTAATTTGTGTTTTAAATTACTTTTCTGTCTTTTCTTTTGCCTTCAGAAGTGGGGTGGCCAGTGGCAGCAGATTAGCATCTTGTGGTGGTGGGTTCCTTACCTGATTGCAGTGCAGTGTTCACAGTGAGGTGTGGTGTGCTGTGGTGCTTGTGTGCACGTGTGAGTGTTCTCTCTGCTTAGAACCCTGTGTGCTCTCTGCTTAGGACATCAAGCCTTCTCCCACCCTGAAGTGTTTGTCTTCTTTATTTTTGTTTTTACTATTTGATGTAGTGAATAAAAGTCGAATTCATTTTAAATAACTTTTTTGTTATTCACTCAACTCTGGTCTGATACCTGACCCAGTCGTGATGAACCTGTGTGCCTTAAGGTTGAGTGCAGTCCTGGAAATAGCCCCCGGGTGACGTAGTCGGTACAAATTATTAGTTGGTAACGCCGCGGTTGGCGTAGCCGGTACAAATTACAAGTTGGCAACGCCACATTTGGCATAGTCGGCAGGATATTCGACTGGTTATCAGATTCAGACTTTGAGGAAAGATTTTTTTTCCTTTCTTTCTTTTCTTTGTGTGTTTTATAGCAAACTGGTGACAGAACAGTGGTTGGGTGAGTACCTTTGTAGCACGCCATGGATAATGAATTGCAGGAGATGCAGGATTTAGTAGCTCAATTATGGCTGGAAAATGAGAGGTTGCGACAGGAGCATGCGGCGGTTGAGCTGCCCGATCCTGGCGCACCTTCTGTTAGTGCAGCATGCCCATCTACACCACGATCAGCTGAGGTGAGTGCCGGTACAGTTGAACGATTTGTATTCATTCCGAGGGATCGACGCTGCCCAAATTTCAATGGCAGGTCTGGTATCGGTATCGATGAGTGGCTTGAGGAGCCCCAAGCGTGTATGCGTGTTCGTAATATGATCCCTAGGGAGCAAGCCTTTTTCCTGTATGATCACCTTGAAGGGAAGGCCCAAAACGAGATTAAGTACCGGTCTAGTGCTGATAAGAGCGATCCAGACAAAATTATTGCAGCATTGCGTGAAGTGTATGGTTGTGCAGAGTCGTATATTGCGCTGCAAGAAACATTTTTCTCTCGGCGGCAGCGCAAAGGAGAAACATTATTGGAGTTCTCCTTGGTATTGTTGAGTCTTTTTGAGAGGGTAAAAAAGCCAGTCGCCACGTGAAGTTTTAAATGGTGATTTCATTGTGCGAGATCAATTCGTTGAATGCGTTTTAGATAATGCGCTGCGTAGAGAATTAAAACAACTAATACGATGTCAGCCCACTGTAACGTTGCTAGAGGTTCGTGGAGAAGCGATTCGTTGGGAACGAGAGGGATTGCCAGGGAGTGCTAGGGGTAGAAGTCAGTCGGTCCCCCTGGTGAGCGGAATCCAGTATGAGGTCCGGGAAAGTCCAGAGATAGGTTGGGCTCAGGGAAGTCGTACATCTGAGTTAAATGAGCTACGAGAAATGCTGCATCGGCAGCAACAGCATTTAGATTTGCTTACCCAAACTATCGCCCGGAGTCAGACTACCTTTTCCTAGGGTCGTGCGCCTCGTCAAGCTCAATTGATCTGTCGATGGTGTCAACAACCAGGTCATTTTGCAAGGGAGTGCGATGGGGAGCGTCACCCCTCTCGCCCTCTGCCATGCCCAGTTGTTGCCCCTTCGAGCGGTGAACCAAGGTCTTTGCCTGGCCTTAACTGTTCGGAAAACTAGCGCCTACCGAGCTGTTGAGCCACAGTTCGGTAGGGAGTGCGCGTGGCTCTCGTATTGTTAATAAGATTGCTCCCCGTTTAGTGTCCTCATGTCCACACCTTGTTGTAAATTGTGGGGGGGTTTCAGTGCCCTGTCTGGTAGATACTGGTTCCATGGTGTCTACCATCATGGAATCTAGTTTCCGGTTGGGGTTTGAGCCTTGGGGCCCTGATTGTTTGCAGTCATGTCACTGGCTGCAGCTCCGCGCAGCGAATGGGTTGGAAATTCCGTATATTGGCTATCTCGAATTGGATATTGAATTGTGTGGTAGTAAAATCCCTAATTGTGGAGTGTTGGTGGCCCGTGATCCTCCGGGCAGTGGCACAGACACGCCTGGTATTTTGGGCATGAATGTGCTTAGTCGTTGTTATGGGGAGCTGTTCGGTCGGCACGGACCCACTTTATTAGAGTTGCCAAGTGTGGTCGAGGATGAAAATATGACCGAAGTATTTCAAAATTGCCAACAAGTTGTCCGTGCTGCTGACCGTGGAAATAACGTAAAGGTAAGGGGGCGTAGGGTATGCCGCATTTCTGGCGGCACTTTGACGTTCGTCACGGCCACCTGTTCCTCCTTGCTCGCTGGTAAGACTGTGTTGTTTGAGCCCAACGAGACCGGTTTGCCTGTGGTACTATTGGCTATTGGCTTCACCCTCTTTAGTACAGGTAAGATGGGGGACTGTCATAAATGTCGGTACCGTTGACTTAGTATTGTATCCCACTACGGTTATTGGAATGTTAAAGGAGGTATATTTAGTGGGGCAACCAAATGGATTGATCGAGGTCTCAACCGTGATCGCGCAGATGACCTATTGTGATACATCGGATATGTTGGAGCAGATAGAGTCGGTTGATTTAGGAGGACTGTCGGTCGAGGAACAGGAGCAGGTTAGGGCTCTCCTTCGTGAGTATCAAAATGTGTTCTCGATACACAAAGGACCTGGGTTGTACCAACTTATTCTCCCACGAGATCCCCCTAACCGACGACATTCCAGTCCGGCAGCGGTACCGACGTATTCCACCATCCGAGCATGAAGTGGTTAAGACCCACATCAGTCAGTTGTTAGACTCACAAATCATCCGGGAGAGTTGCAGCCCATTCGCCTCCCCCATCGTGTTAGTTAAGAAGAAGGACGGTAGCTTACGCATGTGCGTAGACTACCGTCAGCTTAATTCCAAAACGCGTAAGGATGCGTTTCCGTTACCTCGGATTGAGGAGTCGTTGGATTCATTGACTGGTGCCCACTGGTTTTCCACTTTAGATCTGGCCAGCGGGTATAACCAGGTTTCCGTCTCTGAATCCGACCGTCCCAAGACTGCCTTTTGCACGCCATTTGGGTTCGAATGGAATAAGATGCCGTTTGGTTTGTGCAATGCGCCAAGTACGTTCCAGCGCCTGATGGAGCGGCTCTTTGGTGACCAGCAGCACCAGTCTGTTTTGTTGTACTTGGATGACATTATTGGATGACATTATTGTGACATTATTGTGTTTTCTTCTTATTGTGTTTTCTTCTTGCAACAGCATTTAGAGCGGTTAAGGATGGTGCTGAGTCACTTGAGGCGGAAGGCCTCAAGGCAAAACTGGAAAAATGCATGTTCTTTCAGGAAAAGGTTACATATTTGGGGCATGTAATCTCTGCCTCGGGAGTAGCAACAGACCCGGATAAGGTTGAGTCAGTGGCCTTGTCCTGTGACGGTGGCCGAGCTGCGGACCTTCCAGGGGTTTGCCAGTTACTATAGGCGTTTTGTTGAAGGGTTCGCCAAGTTGGCGGCTCCGTTACATCGATTAGTGGCAGAGCTAACATGAGTTAAGGTAGGTAAGCGCAGTCTAGAGTTGGCAGCGGTGTTGTCTCTACAATGTGTGGAGTCATTTCAATCTTTGAAGCGAAAGCTTACTACTGTGCCAGTGTTGGCTTATGCAGAATTTACACGGCCTTTTATATTGAAGGTCGATGCCAGCTATGCAGGGCTTGGAGCTGTGTTGTTGCAGGAAGTTGAAGGGAAGGTTAGACCCGTTGCATACGCTAGCCGCGGTCTTCGGCCTGCAGAACGGAATACGGCCACTTATAGTTCAATGAGTTTCGAATTCTTGGCCCTTAAGTGGGCCATGGCTAAGAAATTTTGTGAATATCTGTTGGGACATAAGTGTGTCGTACGTATGGATAACAACCCACTAAGTCATCTGGCTACAGCCAAGTTAGGTGCTACCGAGCATAGGTGGGCTGCTGAGTTGGCTGCCTTTGATTTTGTGATTAAGTACAGGGCGGGCAGAACCAATCAAAATGCCGATGCGCTGTCGCGATTAACAACTTTGTAATCGGAGGCCGATGGTAGTGGGCAGTTAGGGGCTGTGGTGCCTGAGCTTTTGCGGCGAGCAGTGATCGTAGGACAAGCGGAGCTTACCACTTTGCATGCGATGCAGGCTTGGCCCAGTCGCTCGGCACCTGAGATTAGCATTTTACAGCAGGCGGTGATTTCACTTCTCCGGCAATGGGACCGGTTAGTAGAGCAAGAGGGCCTATTATATCGTAGGGTTTTCCGGCCCGATGGAGGGGAGACAGTGTTTCAGGTTGTCGTGCCAGTTTCTTTACAGCCAGAGGTGTTAACTTCTTTACATCAGCAGCATGGACACCTAGGTGTTGAACAGACCTTTTAGCTGGCACGGCAATGCTGCTACTGGCCAGGTATGTCCGCAGATGTGGCTCAGTGGGTTCAGAAGTGCGAGCGGTGTCAACAAGCTAAAGATGTGGCACCAATTCCTCGAAGCTACATGGGCCACTTATTGGCCTCTCGTCCAAATGAGATTGTAGCCGTTGATTTTACTGTGTTAGAGCCGTCTCAGGCTGGGCAAGAAAACGTGCTTCTGATGACTGACGTTTTTAGTAAGTTCACGGTGGCAATTCCTACTTGGGATCAGCAGGCTAGTACTGTGGCCAGGGTCTTGGTAGAGGAGTGGTTCTTCAAATTTGGGCCGCAATTTTTGAGTCCAGCCTGATTCAACAGTTGTGCAGCCTGTATGAGGTGGGTAAATCACGCAGCACTTCATACCATCCAGCCGGCAACGGCCAGTGTGATCGGTTCAATCGGACCTTACACAATTTGTTGCGGACCTTGCCCACCAATCAGAAGAGAGATTGGCATCTTGCCTAGCCCAGGTGGTGTTTTGTTACAACACCACTCCTCACCAAGCTACTGGTGAGTCGCCTTCCTTTTTAATGTTTGGGCAAGAGCCAAGGTTGCCTATAGATTTCCTGCTTGGTCAGGTACGAGAGCCTGTGGCCGGTCGAGTCCACAGGTGGATAGAGGAGCATCAGGCACAGCTGCAGGTGGCGGTTGATGGTGCCCGGGAGCGGCTGCAGGCTGCAGCAAGCCGGCGTAAAGCAGGACATGATCAACGGGTAAAAGAGCTGCCGTTGTGGGAGGGCCAGTTGGTTTATCTGAGAGACTATGAGGTCCGGGGTCGACATAAGACACATGATCTATGGAGCTCTACTGTATATCAGGTGGTTAAAGCTCCTCTGTCTGGTGGTTCCGTGTATACAGTAGCTCTGGTAATTGACCTGAGTCGAGTTCGGCACGTTCATCGGTCTGCATTGAAACCTCGAGCCCAAGGGGAGATGGTAGCAGATGACCTTTTTGAGGGTCTAGATGAATCACCAGTGCCTTTGGAGCCTGAGATAGATTAGATGGGGACCTGGCATATGTGGTTTCTAAGAGTTCCACCATTAGCTCACGGGGGGAGCATTGCAAGGCCAGATCCATTGGGGATGGTGCTTGCTGATGATCCTCCGGCATTTATAGATTTATCCAATGTTGAGTTGGTACCCCTGGTAGGGTCTCCTTCCCTGAAACCTCCTAATCCATTAGGGGTGGTTCCACGTCGGACAGGACGAGTAGGGGCAGGTCAACATTCTAATGTGCACCATTTACCACGAATGGTACGAGCTGGAAATGTAAGTGCTCCAGATCCTTCAGCTTGTGGGGCTAATGCAGTCATGGCATTTTTCAGGCCCTGGAATTAGGGTCTTGGGTTTAAATACTCCACCGTCAGGACGACGATGACGAATGGGGGGTAGAATGTAGCAGAATGGTCTAATGTCATCGTCAGCTGAGGCTGATTATGCTCATTTACCTGCCTATAAAGTCGTTTCGGTTTGTGTTGTGGGTGCGTTTGCTCTTTGTCCGCGAGTGAGCCGCCGTACTTCCGGGTTTATGTGCGGATAGTGGCAAGGGTGGACTGAGGAGCTTTGTGGGGAAGCCGCTAAGTGTTTAGGAAGACGTGCTTACTAACCGTCTGCATCCGTGCCTCGTGAGTCGTGAGTCGTCGTACAGGTGCGGGACAATGTGCAAGGTACGTTACTGTGGGCTGCTGTAGTGGGCTGCTATAGTGGGCTTTTCGCTTGCTGTGTGGCTTTCCTGCACTATGTGCATCGTTTACACCGCTTTGATGTTGGCTTGACTGTCTGCTTTTTCCGACTGCAGCTGCTCCGCGTTACATCATCTGTGCTCTGCTTTGCCTGCTTTGCTCTACGTTGTCTGCTTCGCTGGGTTTAGCTGGGCATTGTTCATTTACATTCCGTGTTACTTCCGTTTGGCACCAGCTGATTCACATTTTGCTGCTCTTGTATGCTAACAGTTTCTCTACATGCAGGATCAGCTGGACCGGGGGCATGGTGCTTATTTCCAACGGTAGTGTGAGTAATTGATTTAGAAGTGGCGTGTTACAGGGTAGTCATCACCTGATTCTTTGTGTTGTGATTTAACTATTTATTTTTGCATTAGCTTTATTTTTTTGTTTATTATTTTCCTAACCTTATCGGGTTGAGGTTTCCCTACTTTAATGGGAATCCATTTCTTTTGATTTATATTCTTTTTATTAGTTTGAATTTGTGGTATAATGTTCTTTTTGTTTTCTTATTAATTAATGTAGTTATTTTCTCATTTCTTTTGTATCTGTGAAGTGCCTTTCCTCTGTTCATGTGCCTCTGTACGAATCAAGTAACGAGCAGTTTTTGGGCTGTTGACTGTGTCGAGAGCCAGGCTGTTGTAATGCGATGCTTGTTTTAATTTGTGTTTTAAATTACTTTTCTGTCCTCTCTTTTGCCTTCAGGAGTGGGGTGGCCAGTGGCAGCAGATTAGCATCTTGTGGTGGTGGGTTCCTTACCTGATTGCAGTGCAGTGTTCACAGTGAGGTGTGGTGTGCTGTGGTGCTTGTGTGCACGTGTGAGTGTTCTCTCTGCTTAGAACCCTGTGTGCTCTCTGCTTAGGACATCAAGCCTTCTCCCACCCTGAAGTGTTTGTCTTCTTTTCTGTTTTTACTATTGGATGTAGTGAATAAAAGTCGAATTCATTTTAAATAACTTTTTTGTTATTCAGTCAACTCTGGTCTGATACCTGACCCAGTCGTGATGAACCTGTGTGCCTTAAGGTTGAGGGCAGTCCCGGGTGGCGTAGTCGGTACAAATTATTAGTTGGTAACGCCGCGGTTGGCGTAGCCGGTACAAATTACAAGTTGACAGTGCCACACATTGTAGAATTCAAGAGTTATATTTTTATTAAGTTTGTAATCTTGCGTACCAGTGTAGATTTATTCATTGCTAGAGAATCAAAGCACTTTTGTACGTCACTCTGGATAAGGGCATCTGCTACATGCCGCAAATGTAAATGTAAATGTAAACATCTCCATGCTTCTACTGGGATGTCATTTGGTCCAACCGATACTTCAATTCAATTCAATTCATTTTTATTTGTATAGCGCTTTTAACAATGAACATTGTCTCAAAGCAGCTTTACACAGATAATGTGGTGATTAAACATAGATATGTTCTTTGTAAGTATGTTTGTCCCTGATGAGCAACTGTGGCAAGGAAAAACTCCCCGAGATGGCATAAGGAAGAAACCTTGAGAGGAACCAGACTCAAGAGGGAACCCATCCTCATCTGGGTTGCACCAAATGTCCATTTGAAGCAGATATACAATGTTGTGGGGTACAGTGATGATGATCAGAAGCAAACTGCACTCCCGAGTCAGTGCAGCAGACCGCCGACACCAACTACAGTCCAATCCGTCCTCAAAGCACCCGTTCTACTCCGGAATTAAGAGACCGTCCCGAGCTGCACAGAAGTGTGAAGATCCAAGGAGGGAGAGGGCAGGAACACTGGTCACTGGAGCCTCAGGAGCATGTTTAACTCGATTGAAAGAGAGAGAGAGAGAGAGAGAGAGAGAGAGAGAGAGAGAGAGGGTGACGGGAAGAGAAGGATATGGATTATTAAGTGTAACTATTGGTGTATGAAAGTTAATGTCACTGTGCAGTTTGGACTCCGGCAAGACTCGCTATGGCAGCATAACTAAAAGGGAGAACCAGAAGGTAACACAGACATGAGGGATCTCTGGGATAAGAGACGACCCACCACACCACCGTCAACAAACCTGAGTGAACGTGTGAATGTGAGGGACGACAGCATACAAATATACCAGTTCACCAAACACTCTATATCCATGTTCCCTCCAGATCTGTGCCTTTACCTAAGAGAAATCTACTGATAAAAGGCTTGACTAAATAAATACGTTTTCAACCTCGACTTGAACACTGAGACTGTGTCTGAGTCCCGAACACTGGTTGGAAGGCTGTTCCATAACTGTGGGGCTTTATAAGAGAAAGATCTGCCCCCTGCTGTAGTCTTCATTATTTGAGGAACCAACAGATAGCCAGCACCTTTTGATCTAAGTAGGCGTGGAGGATCATACTGGTACAGAAGTTCACTCAGATACTGCGGTGCGAGACCGTTAAGTGCTTTATACGTCAGTAGTAATATTTTATAATCAATGCGAGATTTGATTGGGAGCCAGTGTAGACTGATTAAAACAGGGGTGATGTGGTCGTATTTCCTAGATCTAGTGAGGACCCTTGCTGCTGCATTCTGGACTAACTGAAGCTTATTGATGCACTTACTTGCACACCCAGACAGTAAAGCGTTACAGTAGTCTAATCTAGAAGTAACAAAAGCATGAACCAGTTTTTCTGCATCCTGTAACGACATCATATTTCTAATCTTAGCAATATTTCTAAGGTGAAAGAAGGCGATTCTGGTGATGTTATTCACGTGAGACTCAAAGGAAAGACTCGGGTCAATAATCACACCAAGGTCTTTGACAGCCGTACATGCTGAAACAGAAACACCATCCAGAGATGCTACGTAATCGGAAAGTTTACTTCTAGCTGCATGTGGTCCTAGTAAAAGTACTTCCGTCTTATCTGAGTTGAGCAGAAGAAAGTTATTAAGCATCCACTGTCTAATGTCCTTTACACACTTCTCAACATTGTTAAGCTGATATTTCTCATCTGGCTTTGCTGAAATATACAGCTGTGTGTCATCAGCATAGCAATGGAAGCGAATCCCATGTTTATGAATAATTTCACCAAGAGGCAGCATATATAAAGAGAAAAGCAGTGGGCCTAAGACAGATCCTTGAGGAACACCAAACTTTACCTCATAGAGCGTGGAGAACTCACCATTTACATCCACAAACTGATAGCGATCAGTCAAATAAGACCTGAGCCAAGAGAGAGCTGTTCCCTTTATTCCTACAACATTCTCAAGTCTAGCAAGCAGTATAGTGTGATCAATGGTGTCAAAAGCTGCACTAAGGTCGAGCAAAACAAGTAAGGAGACAAAACCCTGATCAGAGGCCAATAACAGGTCATTTACCACCTTAACTAGCGCCGTCTCTGTGCTATGATGAGGCCGAAATCCTGACTGATACATTTCAAAAATGTTATTCATAAGCAGATGTGAGCATAACTGCTGTGCTACAACCTTTTCAAAAATTTTGGATATAAAGGGGAGATTTGATATCGGTCTGTAGTTGGACAACTGACATGGGTCAAGGTCAGGTTTCTTAATAAGGGGGTGGATAACTGCCAGTTTGAAGGATTTCGGTACATAACCAGTGCTAATGGAAGAGTTAATTATTTTTAAAACAGGTTCAATTACCTCTGGAGCTATCTGTTTAAAGAAACAGTACTTCACACTTCATCCTCTTAATTGCTGCTGGAGACAATTTTTACCTTTCAACATGACAAAGAGCCGAAACACACCCAGTACACTGTGCTGATAAAAGTGTGTGAATGTTCATGAGAGGTCTAGTCAGAGCCTGGATTTCAATCCAAATGTATTCTCTCTGATAACAGCTGTACAGTGACGTTTCCTAATTCACATGACAGATGTTGAAGACACTGCAGAGAGCAAATGAGGGAGATCCTCGAATCCAGATGTGGTGAATTTGTAGCATTACACCTACAAAGACATGATGTGCTGAGTGAAGCATCTGAATGCTGTCAGGTTTATATTTATTTTATTATTAAACCCACAGTCAAATTCACAACAAAGAACAAATCAGGCTGCATTGGATTGGACTGTTTAGATCAGAAAGTATCTCCTGTTGTAAGACTACACTGTTCCTCACAAGCCTGAACTCTCTGTGTTTAAAGCCACGCCCACTCTGTGTGTCACACTATAACACACAACAGGAAGTTCATTTTAGAGAAAACAAAACTCAGAACTCAAAGCCCCCCGCCTCTCTCGCTCTCTCGCTCTCTCTCACACACACTGGTAAGAGAGAAAATGGCAGAAGTCAGTATTTCAGTAAATCAGGATCAGTTCATCTGTACAGTGTGTCTGGATCTCCTGAAGGATCCTGTGACTATTCACTGTGAACACAGTTTTTGTAAGGTGTGTATTAATAGCTGCTGGAATCAGGAAGATCTGCAGAGAGTCTACAGCTGCCCACAGTGTAGAGAAACGTTCACTCCAAGGCCTGTTTTACGCAGGAACAACATTCTGGCTGAAGTGGTGGAGAAACTGAAGAAGACTGAACTCCAAGCTGCTTCTCCTGCTCACTGTTACACTGGACCTGGAGATGTAAGCTGTGATTTCTGCACTGAGAGAAAACACAAAGCCGTCAAGTCCTGTCTGGTGTGTCTGGCCTTATATTGTGAAGATCATTTTAAACCTCACTATCAGTCTCAGGCTTTTAAAAAGCACAAGTTAGTTGAAGCCTGTGTAGATCTCCAAGAGAAGATCTGCTCTCAGCACGACAAACTGATGGAGATCTACTGCCGTACTGACCAAAACTTCATCTGTTACTTGTGTATGACGGATGAACATAAAGGCCATGATACAGTTTCAACTACTGCAGAAAGAAGTAAAAAACAGGTGAGAACTGAACATTAATTTATGATTTTACACAAATTCTGTTTCTACTGTAAATTCTGTTCAGTGGATTTATTCGGTTCTGAGGTGAATTTGTATTTACTGTTAGAGGATCATGTGTAAATACGTGTTAAACACGGGCGAGCAGTCAGTGTACTTTAAACAGCCGACACCCAACAACCTTCATACAGCTTTTTACAGCTAAAGTGCACAAATCAACAGATGATATTTGAGATATATATGAGAGATCAGATCTATTTATAAATGCACACAGACACACACTATATAGAAAGATCATATCTGAGAACCTGCATCTCAATCAAATAGTAAGTGATGCTGTTAGACTTTCTACCTTAATGTTTCTGTAACAGGAAAAACAGTGACATTTCAACCTGTCATGTACTGGAATGATGCTCTGTATCTTTAAGAAATGAAAGTGCAATGCATACTGGGAGCAGGATGTTAAATATGTGTAGTGTGCTTGAGAACACGAGTAAAGGAGATGTTCAGAATCCCGTTTGGTGTGTGTGACTTAGTTAATAAGATAAACTAAGTAAATAAAACAGATACACAACATTGGCGACGATGGGATATTAGTACTGATTATACACGATGGAAAAGTCAGGTATTCCTACGTTTGAGTGCTACAAAGATCCCGCAACTCTTGGTCCGAGATGGACAAGGTGGCTGACATCGTTTGAACTTTATGCGGACGGGAAAGGACTGATAATCGCTGGGGACGCTACAGCGGCAGTTCGTCAGAGACGCAGAGCACTTCTTTTGCATCATGCTGGACCTGATGTTCAGGATGTTTTCTCCACCTTGCCGAACACAGGAGAGGCTGTTGATTATATCGAGGCCGTTGCAGCTTTGAATGCATACTTCGTTCCACGGGTAAATAATGCGTATGCAAGGCAATCATTTTATAAACTTTCCCAAAACTCCGGAGAGACTGTTCAGCAGTTTACAACGCGTCTCAGACAGGCTGCGAGAGACTGTGCATTTGCGGGTGACATGAATAATCAGATTCGGGATACCATAGTAGGCAAATGTTCGTCAACATATGTGCGTCGCAAACTGTTGGAGGAGGGACCTACACCATGGGTTAATCCAGTTGTAATAGTGCCAAAAGCCAATTCTGAAATCAGACTATGTCTTGACATGCGACAAGCTAATCGAGCAATCATCAGAGAGCGATACCCCATCCCCACTGTCGATGAGATCTTACAAAGCATGAATGGATCCATGTTCTTTAGCAAGCTAGATCTCAAATGGGGATACCACCAACTGGAGTTGACACCACAGTCTCGTCAGATTACAACATTTGCAGTCCACAATGGGGTATACAGATACAAACGGCTCATCTTTGGAGTATCGTCTGCAAGTGAACAATACCAACATGAGATAGCGTCTGCCCTTGCTGGAATAGAGGGAGTTGAAAACATCTCAGACGATGTGATTGTTCATGCAGCTGACCAGGAAGCACATATGCAACGTCTACATGTCGTCATGAAGCGTTTAAGAGAGAGCGGGCTAACCCTAAATCCTTCAAAATGTCAGTTTGGCATGGATCGCTTAAACTTCATGGGAATTCTGCTCACACAAAAAGGCATCGGTCCCACTGAGGAGAGAGTCAGAGCTGTGGCAGAGGCCAGGGAACCACAAAACGCTTCAGAAGTTCGGAGCTTTCTTGGACTCGTCAGTTACAGCAGTAGATTTATTCCACAATTTGCAACACTGGCGGAGCCCTTGAGACGTTTTACCAGAAAAGACTCTGAGTTTGTCTTTGGTCCAGAACAGAAAAACGCATTCAATGATCTAAAAAAGGAACTTGCAAGAGCAGGGACTTTAGCATACTTCGACAAAGACGCTCCAACGCAGGTCATCGCTGATGCTAGCCCTGTAGGGTTGGGGGCTGTATTGACGCAGCGTCAGAAAGGACAAATGGTGACAGTTTGCTACATCAGTAGAAGTCTATCGGACTGTGAGAGACGTTACTCTCAGACTGAGAGGGAGGCCCTTGCCCTTGTATGGGCCTGCGAGAGGCTACACCCCTATATGTATGGCAGACAGTTTGATTTGGTCACAGACCATAAGCCATTGGAGTCAATATACGGTCCACGTTCCAAGCCCTGTGCCCGTGTTGAGCGATGGGTTTTGCGTCTTCAACCATATAACTTTAAGGTTGTTTATGTTTCTGGAAAAGAAAACATTGCTGATCCATTATCACGACTCTTGGGAAGCACAGCAATGAGAGAAAAACACTCGCATGAATCGGATGAGTATGTGAGATTTGTGGCCATCAGCGCCACCCCAAGAGCCCTGACTACAAGAGAAGTGGAGGAAGCTTCGGAAAAAGATTCAGAACTCATAGAGCTGAGAAACGCAATAGAAAGTGGTCATTTTAAAAGGTGTATGACGTATGCACCTGTAGCTAATGAGCTGTGTGTTGTAGGGTTTTTAGTACTACGTGGAATGCGCATTGTTCTTCTGAAAACACTACAAGCACGAGCAATTTCACTGGCACATGAAGGACATATAGGTATTGTTGGAACCAAACAACATCTGAGAACAAAAGTATGGTGGCCTGGCATGGACAAAGCTGCAGAAAGATTTTGCAAATCATGTCATGGTTGTCAAATAGTGTCTCGCCCTGATGCTCCAGAACCACTGCAGCCTGCACCATTGCCAGATGGACCATGGCAAGATCTAGCAGTGGATCTACTTGGACCATTGCCATCAAAACACTCAATCCTAGTTGTAGTGGATTATTACAGTAGGTATTATGAGTATGACATACTAACCTCCACCACCGCAACAAAAGTGATTAATAGTCTTGAGGATATATTTAGCCGACATGGACTTCCACTCACACTGAAGTCCGACAACGGACCTCAATTCAGATCAGATGAATTCAAGGATTTCTGTGTGGCAAACGGAATCAAACACCTGAAAACGACGCCTAAATGGGCACAAGCAAATGGCGAAGTTGAGCGCCAAAATGCTTCAATCATGAAACGCATCAGAATTGCACAGTCAGTAGGACTTGACTGGCAAAAAGAACTCAGGAAGTATGTCACAGTGTACAGAGGAATTGTGCATAATACCACCGGCAAAAGTCCAGCTGAGCTTCTGTTTAAAAGAAAGATGAGAGGCAAGCTACCTGATCTTACATCTGTGGATAATGATCTTGAAGTTCACGACTACGATGCGGAGAAAAAGGGGAAATATAAACTGTATGCGGATGAACATCGCAAGGCAGAATACTCAAATGTAGCAGTTGGAGACCGAGTTCTTCTGAGACAGGACAAGATTGACAAGTTTACCACTCAGTTTAATGCAACACCTCACACAGTGGTCAGAAAAGCTAAAAACCAAATAACGGTTGAATCACCTACTGGAGCCCAATATACTCGCAACACAACATTCGTGAAAAAAATATGTAGAGAGAGAAGCAGAAAACAAGCAGGAGAACGAGGATTGTGATGAAGGTGCTATGAATGCAGAGCAACAGACAATGTCAGAGGACTCAGAGAGGCTTGCGTCTGATACTGTGTGTAACCAAAATGTGGCATATTCTAAGCCCCAGAGACAAAAGAAACTGCCTCAGAAATTTGCTGACTTTGTAATTGGTTAATTTTCTTAAACTGGTAAATGCAAATAATGCTATTTACATGTTCATGGTTTGAGAATTAGTAAGCAAGTCTAGAACAGGCTAAAAAAATGTTATATGTGAAAGTTTAAAAATGGTATGTTGTTTGTTTGCCAATATAGAGACAACAGTTTGTCTTAAAGTGTTAAGGTTAAAGTGTTATAAGTCTATATCCGACTTTGGGGGGGATGTCATGTACTGGAATGATGCTCTGTATCTTTAAGAAATGAAAGTGCAATGCATACTGGGAGCAGGATGTTAAATATGTGTAGTGTGCTTGAGAACACGAGTAAAGGAGATGTTCAGAATCCCGTTTGGTGTGTGTGACTTAGTTAATAAGATAAACTAAGTAAATAAAACAGATACACAACACAACCAGGTGCTGTTTTCACCCAAAACCAAAGAGATCATGTGACACCTGCTGAAGAATGTAGTTTAATAGAACTTTTATACTTTAATTCTCCTTTTAGCAGAATTAGTTCTAGAGACAATATTAAGAACTTTAAGTACTATAATTCTGTAAAACACAATAAAATCTACCTGAAATGTATTTCATTTGGTCTCAGAATGAACTAAAGGAGGAGCAGATTAAATCCCAGCAGAAGATCCAGGAGAAGCAGAAGGTGGTGCAGGAGCTGAAACAGACTGTTGATATAATAAAGGTGAGCAATGAACACACACACACACACACACACACACACACACACACACACACACACAAACACTAGAGAGACTCATTATAAAGATGTGTTTGTGTGTGTGTTCTAACAGAGGTGTTCAAAGGCAGCAGTAGATGATAATGAGAAGATCTTTAATGAGATGATCAGCTCCCTGGTGAAAAGGCGCTCGGAGGAGACGGAGCTGAGTCGAGCTGAACAACACCTGAAACATCTGGAGCAGGAGATTGCTGATCTTCAGAGGAGAGTCAGTGATCTGGAGCAGCTTTCACACACACCTGATCACATCCACTTACTCCAGGTAACACTCACTGTCTGATCTACTGAGGGCGCTGTTTCTCACAAAGTTTCCTCCTAAAAGCTCATTACAGCAACAATAAATGTTCCTGCCTGAGATCACAAGTGTGTCTTTGATCTGATTCAGTCTGAGATTCATTTGTTTCTCTCCTACACTTTTCTCCTTCTCTATGATGTGTTTCCTCTCTGTAGAGTTTCCCGTCTCTCTGTGTTTCTCCTGGATGTGACGACTCACCCAGCTTCACTGTCAACCAACATCTCTCATTTGATGGAGTGAGGAAATCTGTCTCAGATCTGAAAAAACAAGTCAAGGAGATCTGTCAGGAGGAATTCAACAAAATCCGTCCACAAGGTAAACAAATAGTTGTGTTGGAAACTATTTATTTGTTGTGTATCACAGTAAAGAGTCCTCCCTCACCACCTCCATAATCCTCCTCCTTGGTCTTCCACTTTTCCTCCTTCCTGGTGGCTCCATCCTCAGCATTCTCCTACTGATATACCCCATGTCCCTCCTCTGCACATGTCCAAACCATCTCAATCTCACCTCCCTCACAATCTCACCTCCCAACGTCCTACATGTCCTGTCCCTCTAATAAACTCATTTCTAATCCTGTTCATCGTCGTCACTCCCAATGAACACCTCAACATCTTCAGCTCTGCTACCTCTAGCTCCACCTTCTGTCTTCTACTCAATGCCACTGTCTCTAATCCATACAACATCTCAGGTCTCACCACAGTCCTATAAACTTTCCATTTCACTCTTACAGATACTCTTCTTTCACAAATCACTCCTGCTATCACTCTTCTCCACCCACTCCACCCTGCCTGCACTCTTTTCTTCACTTCTCTAACACACTCTCCATTACTTTGCACTGTTGACCCCAGGTACCTGAACTCCTCCACCTTCTCCACCTCTTCTCCCTGCAACTGCACCCCTCCACTGCCCTCCCTCTCATTCACACACATGTACTCTCTGTCTTACTCCTACTGACTTTCATTCCCCTTCTCTCCATCGTGTACCTCCACCTCTCCAGGATCTTCTCCACCTGCTCCCTACTCTCACCACAAATCACAATATTAAAACTTTCATAATTATGATGTAAAATGTTTCCACATCATTTTTAAGTCTCCATTTTGTCTCTGTGTCTCAACAGCTGCAGCAGTTCAGATGATTTTACCCTCAGAACCAAAGAGCAGAGCAGATTTTCTGCAGTGTAGGTGTAACACACACACACACACACACACACACACACACACACACACACACACACACACACACACACACACAGAGTGTAAACATGTCTGTATTGTTGATCTAAATCTGATCCATTTCTCCCTGATGACTGATGATGTGTAATATTTAAAATAGTTCATGTAGAGCAGCATTAGGAGAACAGAAACACACACAGGTGTCTCACACACACTTATTATAAATCCTGTGATTAACATCAAACCTGTGCACATTTTATTGTTCTAGATTTCTGTTATCTGACTTTGGATCCCAACACAGCACATCCTGATCTCTTTCTCTCTGAGAAGAACAGAGTCGTGAGATGCAGTGAGAAAAAGCAGCGATACTCTGATCATCCAGAGAGATTTGACTCCTGGTTTCAGGTGTTGTGTAAAGAGAGTGTGTGTGGACGCTGTTACTGGGAGGTGGAGTGGAGCAGTGTTGTGTACATATCAGTCTCATATAAAGAGATCAGCAGGAACGGATGCGGTGATGAATGTGGGTTTGGATTGAACAGTCAGTCCTGGAGTCTGGTGTGTTCTTCTTCCTCTGTCTCTTTCTGGCACAACAACATTAAAACTGCACTCCGAGGTCCAGCGTCCTCCAGAATAGGAGTGTATGTGGATCACAGTGCAGGAACTCTGTCCTTCTACAGCGTCTCTGATACGATGAGGCTCCTCTACAAAGTCCAAACCACATTCACTCGGACGCTATACGCTGGATTCTGTATGGATTATTATGCAGACTTGAGGTTTTGTGATCGAAAATGAAATGTATGTAAAAGTGTTTAATAAAATGATAACTTAAATGTCAGATATAAGAGGAGAGAGAGAGAGAGAGAGAGAGAGAGATAAAATGGAGGACAATATCCAGGAGACTGTTGAAATATTGACTCTCATGCCAAAGCACAACGGACAATACACTAGAAATTGTTACACACTGATGTCATGTACATCAGTGCATGTAGCATAAAGCTGGTTTGTGGCCTTTGTCCCTCATTAGACCCCTTAAAACAACCGAACAATCACAAAAAAACTAAACGAGTACAAATAAACGAGTGGATATAATATAATTGTTTTTTTAAATAAGCCGTTTTGCTGATTATAATGAAATAAATCTCTAATTCAGGGTATTTATCTAAAAATTTACAAAAGATCCAAAAGCCACATATTGAGTTTAACTACCTTTAAATTTGACATTACTATGTTTATAGAAGCTGCTTGTGGAGGAGCAACTGCGTGATTTCACCTTTAAACAAATTCACTCAGGATTGTTTCTTTCTGTAAAAAATAACGAAATAAAGCATTCAATAATGCAATTATGTAAATTGTGTTAATCAACATTTCTATTGTTTTTAATGCTAATTGCAGATGGCAAGTTGACAATCATGCTGTAAAAAAACCCATTTTATTTATTTGTAAAAATATAAGAATCTGGAATATATAATTAGTCATTTTGTATAATAATTAAATGATAAAAGCATAAATTAAATATACAAACAGAACAGGTCCAGTGTGACTTTCCACAACAGTTTACACAATAACACCTAGTTAAACTGCACCATTTATACATGATGAGGATTATAGAGTTTTTACTCACTGTGATAATGTTTCACCTTCATCCATCACACCGGTGTGTTTTCTTTTTCCTTTTCACAAGCGGCTTTGAAAAGCGGCTTACCGTCTCACAGACCCGTAACTTCAGCAGCACAACTAATCGATAAGCCATTTGTTGACAACAAATTTCATTATCGATTTTTATCGATTAGTTTTTGCAGCCCTGATATAAATAACTCTTTGTGTATATGTTGTGTGTAAATAATTAACAATAGCATAATGGACATAAAAAGCACATATTTAACATTATGGAAAGTCACAAACATAAATTAATTAGCACAAAAAAAGGGAGATGTAAATTTAACCAGGGGGATTAAACTTATTATACTTCACCTTCACATCGCTGTAAAGACTAACCCTAACCCTAAGCCTTCATCACAGAGGAACCGCCCCCTTGCAACCTGTTATACGGAAATGGCGTCCATCTTTCACACACATATAAGGACACCAGAAACCTCCAGTCAGTGCTAGATTGTCTTTGAGGCTTGCCCTGATTACACTCCAGCATTTTTCCACTGTTTAATTCTCTGTTTAATTGGCTACCACGGGGGTGCCACGGGGGCCTGCCAGACCAGAGCGGCTGGCGATGGCGGCGGTGGAGCACCTGTGGGGAAGTCAAGTCAAGTCAAGTCAAGTTTATTTGTATAGCGCTTTTCACAACAGACATTGTCTCAAAGCAGCTTTACACAAATCAACAGTGATGGTGAATGGTGTGAATTTGTCCCTGATGAGCAAGCCGTGGCAACTGTGGCAAGGAAAAAATCCCTTAGATGTTATGAGGAAGAAACCTTGAGAGGAACCAGGCTCAAAAGGGGAACCCATCCTCATCTGGGTGACATCAAGAGTTTGATCATAAATCTTTCAACAATACAGAACACTGGACAGTGAGAACTAACATGATTACTGGAGTATAAGATTATAAGTGATGTTCTTTCTACAGTCTTATACAGTCTATATGGTTAGTAGCTCCGAGTTTTATAAGCTCAGCATTTGTGGGCACCACAGATCCAGCATCAGCTTCTCCATGCCAGAGCCTTTAAACACTCCAGGAGGTCCAATGTCAAACTCCACACATGTAGCGGGATCCAAATGGCACTGGAACGTCTCTAGATGGTTCGGGATGTTTGCAAGTTCGGCAACTACTTATTCAAAGGTCCGTAATCAGCACGAGGTGGGAGGTGACTGGAGCTGGCCAAACCTCAGGGTGTCTCGGGATAGGGAGAGAAAGAGAAGCAGTGAAGAGGAATTAGCGTAGCTGCTGTTCATGATATTCACAGCACAAGTTGATAATGTGCATGTGATCAGATGTTCTGGAGCACAAGTTTATGATATGTGATGTGTGTTATGTGTAGGTTTGCTAAAAAGATATGTTTTTAATCTACACTTAAACTGGGTGAGTGTGTCTGAGCCCCGAACACCGTCAGGAAGACTATTCCAGAGTTTAGGAGCTAAATGTGAAAATGCTCTACCACCTTTAGTGGACTTTGCTATTCTACGAACAACTAGAAGCCCAGAGTTTTGAGATCTCAGGGAGCGTGGCAGATTGTAGCGTGTTAAAAGACTGGATAGATACATGGGAGCCAAACCATTTAGTGCTTTATAAGTGAGAAGTAATAGTTTGTAGACTATTCGAAACAACAGGAAGCCAATGTAGGGACGATAGGATTGGGGTTATGTGATCATATTTTCTTGACCTTGTAAGAACTCTGGCTGCTGCATTCTGGACTAACTGAAGCTTGTTTATTAATGACGCAGGACATCCACCTAGTAATGCATTACAGTAGTCTATTCTGGAGGTCATGAACGCATGGACGAGCTACTCTGCATCGGATATAGACAACATGTCTCTTAACTTAGAAATATTTCTAAGGTGAAAGAAGGCTGTTTTTGTAACTTGGTTGATATGATTTTTAAAAGACAAGTCGCTGTCTAAAATAACACCCAGGTCTTTTACCGTTGAACTAGTAGTTACAGAACATCCGTCTAAATGCAGGTTGAGATGCGTCTGTATACTAGTTTTTGGGCCGATGAGCAAAATCTCAGTCTTATCAGAATTTAAAAGTAGAAAGTTATGGGTCATCCAATCTCTTAGTTCCTTAACACACTCAGTTATCCGGGTTAATTGAGCTGTATCGCCTGGTTTAGATGAGATATATAGCTGAGTATCATCCGCATAATAATGGAAGCTAATTCCATGCCTTCTAATAATATTTCCTAACGGAAGCATGTATATTGTGAAGAGCAGGGGTCCTAGAACTGAACCTTGCGGCACGCCATAATTTACTTGCATTAGCCTGGATAGCTCTCCATTTAAATATACGAAATGGTAACGATCGGACAGGTAGGATTTAAACCAGCCTAATGCCTGTCCCTGAATGCCGATGTAATTTTGTAAGCGATCTAGGAGGAGATCATAGTCTATAGTGTCGAATGCAGCACTAAGATCTAGTAAAACCAACAGCGAGATGAAGCCTTGGTCTGAAGCTAAAAACAGGTCATTAGTGATTTTAACTAGAGCAGTTTCTGTGCTATGATGGGGCCTAAAACCTGACTGAAATTCTTCAAAGATATAGTTTTCTTGCAGGTAGGAACATAACTGGGCAGCGACAATCTTTTCTAAAATCTTAGACATAAATGGGAGATTTGAAATTGGTCTGTAATTTGATAGCGTGTTTGGATCCAGATTAGGTTTTTTAATTAGGGGCTTAATAACTGCTAACTTGAAGGATTTAGGGACATGTCCTAACGATAGTAAAGAGTTAATAATATTCAGAAGAGGTTCACCAGTTGTATATAACACTTCCTTCAGTAATTTAGTAGGAATTGGATCTAACTGACATGTTGTCGATTTAGCTTTGGCAATAACATTATACAGCTCTTCCTGTCCTATACATGTAAAATAGTGGAGTTGTGGAGTTGAAGGTAACACTGTCTCACGAGATGCTGTCAGAGGTTGAACTGCCACAATTGTTTTTCTAATGTTATCTATTTTTTCAGTGAAGAAAATCATAAAGTCCTCACTACTAAACTGTGATGGAACACAATTTTCAGAGCCCTGATTTGTAGTTAGTTTAGCTACAGTACTGAAAAGGAACCTGGGATTGTTTTTGTTGTTTTCTATAAGTTTGCTCAGGTGTTCAGCTCTAGCAGCTTTTAGCGCCCGTCTGTAGTTGAGCATACTGTCTTTATACGCGATTCTAAATACCTCCAATTTAGTTTTCCTCCATTTTCTCTCCAGATTACGTGCTGTTCTCTTGAGGGCATGTGTATGACTATTATACCAAGGTGCAGGTGCTTGTTCTCTAACCTTTTTTAACCGGATAGGGGCAACGGTGTCTAATGTGCTAGTGAGGATAAGGTCTATGTTCTTAGTTATCTCATCAAGATTATTAGTAGTTATGGGTTTAGTGAGAAATTGAGATAAATCAGGCAGGTTATTTATGAATCTGTCCTTAGTGGTTGGAACAATAGTCCTACCAAGTCGATAACGTGGTGCAACACGGCTAATCTGCTCTACCGGTAGTGTGTACAGTATGAGGTAATGGTCTGTGATGTCATCACTCTGAGGTAAAATATCTATATCAGTGACGTCTGCTCCGTGGGATATTATTAAGTCTAGTGTGTGGTTAAAGCGATGAGTTGGTCTGGTGACGTTTTGTTTAACCCCAAAAGAGTTTAATAAGTCAACAAATGATAATCCTAGAGCATCGTTTACATCATCTACATGAATATTAAAATCTCCTACAAGCAGCACTTTATCAAAATTGATCAAGAGATCTGATAGAAAACAAGCAAACTCTTGAAGAAAATCAGCGTAGGGCCCTGGGGGTCTGTACACGGTGACCAGAGCGAGTTTTCTATGTCTGTCTGAAAGTACAACTTGAAGAACGAGCACTTCAAATGATTTAAAGCTGAATCCTAACATCTGACTAACATTAAGAGAAGCAGTATAAATGGTTCCTACACCCCCACAACCAGTCTGACGGGCTCATGCTTATAAACATATCCTGACGGTGTCGACTCGTTTAGACCCATGTAATCACCTGGTTTAATCCAGGTCTCAGTGAGACAGAGTGCATCGAGATTATTCTCTGTGATCATCTCATTTATAATCAGTGCTTTGGGTGCAAGTGATCTAATGTTTAAAAGACCAAATTTTAGAACTTTTTGGTGTTTGCTTATCTGGCATTTTTCGGTTTTAACTGCAATGAGATTATTTCTGGATCTTGTGTATTTACTTCTTGGTTTTACTACACGAGGAATAGATACGGTTTCTATAAACTGGGCTGTGTGTTAACTTGTAACTATTTGGTCTGTAGTATGCGTGTTCTCATTGTCGAAGATTTCCTGATGTCTTACCAGTCAGATGGTGTGAAGTATCCTAGAGATGTTATCTGATAGCACTGCTGCTCCAACTCTGCTGGGGTGCAGGCCATCAGAGCGGAAGAACCTAGGACGCTCCCAGAAACAGTTCCAGTTATTAACAAAGAGAAGTTTATGTTCTCGACACCATGACTGTAACCATTCATTTAGAGCTAAAAGTCTACTAAACTTCTCAGCCCCTCGCTGGTAAGTGGGAAGAGGTCCTGACACTATGATCCTCGCTGTGGGTGATGTGCTGCGTACTGTCTTCACCAGGATCCTGAAATCCCTCTTTAAGATCTCCGTTTGCCTCAGCCTGGTGTCGTTCGTTCCGGCATGAAGAACAACCGCTCCAAAGTTCTCCTTCAGGATCTCGGATACCTGCGCAGCGACATCAAGAACACGAGCACCAGGAAAACAGCGAGTGTGCACCTTACCTTTAGCTCCGGTAGCGCGGACATGCCGGACGATGGAATCTCCGAGAATCACAGTGTTGCGTTCCGTCTCGCGGAGAGGGGCGAAGCGGTTCTCGGTCGAGATCTCGAAGGCCCGTAGTAGTGGTGGGGGAGACGTCTTCGACCGGGGCTTGGCTTGTCTCTTCCCCCGCTGCCGCATCCAGGGTCCGTGTTGCACCTTTACCGGAGTTGTAGGTGCGCTGGGTCTGGGCAGAGAAACACGCGGAGTTGAGGTGCTGGGAGCGTTGGGTTCAACCCGGGAATTTACCTGGGACGAGTGCGCGTCCGCCCGGGATGTTTCCAGCGCCGCTTTCCGCTCTCGCAGCTGGGCATGATTTTCATGCAGCTCGCGAATCTATTTCTCCAAAACCTCCATCTCCAACGCCACCGTTTGCAAATCGAACAAATCTTCACCTGTGCTCAAAGTCAGACACACAGCCGGCATAGTGCTTATAATCACGAACAGATTTAAGATACACAAATATGATAAAGTGAGAGACAATGAATATAGTGGTAGTCGAGTTTACCTGACTACAGGCACAAGTCAGGAAGACAGAAACAATTTAGGATTATTAAAAGAGAAAAACACAAACAAACAAATACAAACACGGAACTCGCGGCAAACAAGTAAACACAGGAAGCTGCGTCTAAACACAGGAAGCTGCGTCACCGGAAGGTCGGGAAGCTGGAGGACAGAATAGTCAGTTACTCTTTTACCGATCTGTGTCCGCGTGACAATTCTGTCCTCCAGCTTCCCGACCGCATCTGTTTTCCCGACTCTCCCCTCAGCGTTACGGATTTTGGCACAGCTCTGCTTGTGCTCTGGTTCCATGCTCTCCTCTGCTGACGCTCAACGCGTTTCGACTTCCGGCTCGCCATTCTTACGCTCTGAGCGCTTCGGCTCACTGATTCGGCTCACTGAATCGGCTTACTGAATCGGCTCAGAATTTGCTCTCTGAATCGGCTCTCCTTCGCGCACTGCATGCTAGCATTTCTGCCGCTGCTTTTCCTGCTCCCAGCACCGTCGTGGCATCTGCCTTTGATCCTAATCCTTAATAGCTGACAGAACAATCTGGCCAACAGGGATCCCGTGGCTATACCTACCTCTAGTGCCGCTCTAACTGCTGTGTCTCGCCGACAAGCGGCGCAGGCGCACCAGTTTCAAAACCTCTCTGAAGGCGTGCAGGAAATCATGGGATACTTGCTCACACATTTTGGTGACAGAATCCCCACAGGTGCTCCACCGCCGTCATCGCCAGCCGCTCTGGTCTGGCAGGCCCCCGTGGCACCCCCCGTGGTAGCCAATCCGTTAACTGCACATCATTCGCCCACCTTTTCTGCCGAACTCTGAAAGGTTTTTGGTTCATCTACACCATGCCCAAATGCCGCCCGATCCCTGATCTTGGCCACACAGGGGAATCGCTCTGTGGCAGAGTTTACGGCTGACTTTCGGACCCAGGCTATTGACAGTGGATGGGATCACATGGCACTTTATCCACCCCGGAATCTGGATTGTCTGACCTCCTTGGCTACACGCATCAATCGGCGCATAACTGATTGTGTACGAGTGTCTGCTGTTACCTACATTATCAGTTGTTTATGTTCATGTTGATCAAAATATATTATACTGGTTTCACCTGAATAGTTTTAACCCCCAAAACATCTCAGCATCAGTTCATTGTAAATGTCATTGAATGTAAAATGATTAAACTAGTTGTCAGAATCTGACATCTAAAATTTCTATAAAACTTTTTTTGTGTAAATGTGTTGAATTGATGAATTGTGCAGATGAATCTTGAATGTCACTAATGAAGGTTCTCTAAAACAGGTCAAAGGTGAATCTTGAAGCTTCAGTTGGAGACTGAATACAGACGGAGAAAAACACAGAATTATACATTCTGAAAATGGATCAACAACTAAGAAACAAACAAACACATGTACAGTACAGTAAAAGTGTGAATCCTGTCTGGTCTTTTACAATCAATATAAATAAAACAAAAAAATGAATTTGTGCTGCTGAAATTTAGCCTTGTGCATTTCAGTCTCTGTGATCCAAACCATAGTTTATATCAGGAAACACTGAAACTGTGCAGCATCATACTGATATCATGAATACACATTTTGATGATCGTGTTTGTGAACAATGACAAAAGAACTTTTCATTCTGATGGAAATGAGATGTTCACTACTTTTGAGAGATGAACAGTTATATGAACAGACGGACGGATGGATGAACAGGTGTGAAGGTTTTTTCATTGAATCTTTTTGAAATAAAACAATTAGCTTGATGCTAATGTGGCATTGTGAACTCGTAACTTGTACCGGCTACGCCAACTGCGGCGTTACCAACTAATAATTTGTACCGACTACGCCACCCGGGGGCTATTTCCGGGACTGCCCTCAACCTTAAGGCACACAGGTTCATCACGACTGGGTCAGGTATCAGACCAGAGTTGAGTAAATAACAAAAAAAAATTATTTAAAATAATCACATTTTATTCACTACATCAAATAGTAAAAACAGAAAAGAAGACAAACACTTCAGGGTGGGAGAAGGCCTGATGTCATAAGCAGAGAGCACACAGGGTCCTAAGCAGAGAGAACACTCACACGTGCACACAAGCACCACAGCACACCACACCTCACTGTGAACACTGCACTGCAATCAGGTAAGGAACCCACCACCACAAGATGCTAATCTGCTGCCACTGGCCACCCCACTCCTGAAGGCAAAAGAAAAGACAGAAAAGTAATTTAAAACACAACTTAAAACAAGCATCACATTACAACAGCCTGGTTCTCGACACAGTCAACAGCCCAAAAACTGCTCGTTACTTGATCCTCACAAAGGCACGTGAACAGAGGAAAGGCACTTCACAGATACAAAAGAAATTAGAAAAATCACTACACTTAATAAGAAAACAAAAGAACATTATACCACAAATTAAAACTAATAAAAAGAATAGAAATAAAAAAAAATGGATTCCCATTAAAGTAGGGAAACCTCAACCCAATAAGGTTAGGAAAATAATAAACTAATAAAGCTAATGCAAAAATAAGTAATTAACTCACAACTCAAAGAATCAGGTAATGACTACCCTGTAGCACGCCACTTCTAAATCAGTTACTCACACTACCGTTGGAAATAAGCACCATGCCCCCGGTCCGCTGATCCTGCAGGTAGTTAAATGCTGCAACAAGAAACTGTTAGCATACAAGAGCAGCAAAATGTCAATCAGCTGGTGCCAAAAGGAAGTAACACAGCTCCAGAGAACAGGAACGTAAATTTACAATGTCCAGCTGAACCCAGCGAAGCAGACAACGCAGAGCGAAGCAGGCGAAGCAGAGCACAGATGATGTAGCACAGAGCAGCTGCAGTCGGAAAAAGCAGACAGTCAAGCCAACATCAAAGCGGTGTAAACGATGCACATAGCGCAGGAAAGCCACACAGCAAGCGAAAAGCCCAATATAGCAGCCCACTACAGCAGCCCACTGTCACGTCCCTTGCACATTGACCCGCACCTGTACGACGACTCACCAGGCACGGATGCAAGCGGTTAGTAAGCACGTCTTCCTAAACACTTAGCGGCTTCCCCACAAAGCTCCTCAGTCCACCCTTGCCACTATCCGCACGTAAACCCGGAAGTACGGCGGCTCGCTCGCGGACAAAGAGCAAACGCCCCCACAACACAAACCGAAACGACTTTATAGGCAGGTAAATGAGCATAATCAGCCTCAGCTGACTAGATGACATCAGACCATACTGCTACATTCTACCCACCATTCGTCATCGTCGTCCCGACGGTGGAGTTATAAACCCAAGACCCTAATTCCAGGGCCTGAAAAATGCCATGACTGCATTAGCCCCATAAGCTGAAGGATCTGGATCAATTACATTTCAAGCTCTTACCGTTCGTGGTAAATGGTGCACATTAGAATGTTGACCTGCCCCTACTCGTCCTGTCCGACGTGGAACCACCCCTAATGGATTAGGAGGGTTCAGGGAGGGAGACCTTACCACGGGTACCAACTCAACATATATCTATCTATGTATCTATAAATGCTGGAGGTTCATCAGCAAGCACCATCCCCAATGGATCTGGCCTTGCAATGCTCCCCCCGTGAGCTAATGGTGGAACCTCAGAAACCACATATGCCAGGTCCCCATCTAATTCTATCTCGGGCTCCAAAGGCACTGGTGATTCATCTGGACCCTCAGAGAGGTCATCTGCTACCACCTCCCCTTGGGCTCGAGGTTTCAATGCAGACCGATGAACGTGCCGAACTCGACTCAGGTCACTTACCGGAGCTACTGTATACACGGAACCACCAGACAGAGGAGCTTTAACCACCTGATATACAGTAGAGCTCCATAGATCATGTATCTTATGTCTACCCCAAACCCCATAGTCTCTCAGATAAACCAACTGGCCCTCCCACAACGGCAGCTCTTTTACCCATTGATCATGTCCGCAGCCTGCAGCCGCTCCCGGGCACCATCAACCGCCACCTGCAGCTGTGCCTGATGCTCCTCTATCCACTTGTGGACTCGACCTGCCACAGGCTCTCGTACCTGACCGAGCAGGAAATCTATAGGCAACCTTGGCTCTTGCCCAAACATTAAAAAGAAAGGCGACTCACCATTAGCTTGGTGAGGAGTGGTGTTACAAAACACCACCTGGGCTAGGCAAGATGCCCAATCTCTCTTCCGATCGGTGGGCAAGGGCAACAAATTGTGTAAGGTCCGATTGAACCGCTCACACTAGCCGTTGCCGGCCGGATGGTATGGAGTGCTGCGTGACCTTCCCACCTCATACAGGCTGCACAACTGTTGAATCAGGCTGGACTCAAAATTGCGGCCCTGGTCAACCACTCCTCTACCAAGACCCTGGCCACAGTACTAGCCTGCTGATCCCAAGTAGGAATTGCCACCGTGAACTTACTGAAAACGTCAGTCATCACAAGCACATTTTCTTGCCCAGCCTGAGACGGCTCTAACACAGTAAAATCAATGGCTACAATCTCATTTGGACGAGATGCCAATAAGTGGCCCGTGTAGCTTCGAGAAATTGGTGCTACATCTTTTGCTTGTTGACACCGCTCGCACTTCTAAACCCACTGAGCCACATCTGCCAACATACCTGGCCAGTAGCAGCGTTGCCGTACCAGCTCCAAGGTCCGTTCAACACCTTGGTGTCCATGCTGCTGATGTAAAGAAGTTAACACCTCTGGCTGTAAAGAAACTGGCATGACAACCTGAAGCACTGTCTCCCCTCCATCGGGCCGGAAATCCCTACAATATAATAGGCCCTCTTGCTCTACTAACCGGTCCCATTGCCGGAGAAGTGTAATCACTGGCCAGTTGGTCCGTCGCTCCTGCAGGCCTGGGCGCTGCTCTTACCACCAAAAATTCAAGGATTCCCCTACCACTGGGTCCGCCTGCTGTAAAGTGCTAACATTAGGTGCCGAGTGACTGGGCCAAGCCTGCATCGCATGCAAAGTGGTAACCTCCGCTTGGCCTATGATTACTGCTCGCCGCACAAGCTCAGGCACCACAGCCCCTGACTGCCCACTACCGTCAGCCTCCGGTTGCACAGCATTTTGATTGGTTCTGCCCGCCCGGGACTGAATCACAAAATCAAAGGCAGCCAACTCAGCAGCCCACCTTTGCTCGGTAGCACCTAACTTGGCTGTAGCCAGATGACTTAGTGGGTTGTTATCCGTACGTACGACACACTTATGTCCCAACAGATATTCACCAAATTTCTCAGCCATGGCCCACTTAAGGGCCAAGTATTCGAGCCTCATCGAACTATAAGTGGCCGTATTCTGTTCTGCAGGCTGAAGACCGCGGCTAGCGTATGCAACGGGTCTAACCTTCCCTTCAACTTCCTGTGACAACACAGCTCCAAGCCCTGCATAGCTGGCATCGATCTCCAATATAAAAGGCCGTGTAAAGTCTGCATAAGCCAACACTGGCGCAGTAGTAAGCTTTCGCTTCAACGATTGAAATGACTCCTCACATTGTGGAGACCACACCGCTGCCAACTCTAGACTGCGCTTACCTACCTTACCTCGTGTTAGCTCTGCCACTATTCGATGTAACGGAGCCGCCAACTCCCTTGGCGAACCCTTCAACAAAACGCCTATAGTAACTGGCAAACCCCAGGAAGGTCCGCAGCTCGGCCACCATCACAGGACAAGGCCACTGAGCCACGGCCTCAACCTTACCCGGGTCTGTTGCTACTCCGGAGGCAGAGATTAGATGCCCCAAATATGTAACCTTTTCCTGAAAGAACGCGCATTTTTCCAGTTTTACCTTGAGGCCTTCGGCCCTTAAGCGACTCAGCACCATCCTTAACCGCTCTAAATGCTGTTGCACTGACGAAGAAAACACAATAATGTCATCCAAGTACAACAAAACAGACTGGTGCCGCTGGTCACCGAAGAGCCGCTCCATCAGGCGCTGGAACATACTTGGCGCATTGCACAAACCAAACGGCATCCGATTCCATTCGAATAACCCAAATGGCGTGCAAAGGCAGTCTTGGGACGGTCGGATTCAGAGACGGGAACTTGGTTATACCCGCTGGCCAGATATAAAGTGGAAAACCAGTGGGCACCAGTCAATAAATCCAACGTCTCCTCAATCCGAGGTAACGGAAACGCATCCTTACGCGTTTTGGAATTAAGCTGACGGTAGTCTACGCACATGCGTAAGCTACCGTCCTTCTTCTTAACTAACACGATGGGGGAGGCGTAAGGGCTGCAACTCTCCCGGATGATTTGTGAGTCTAACAACTGACTGATGTGGGTCTTAACCACTTCATACTCAGATGGTGGAATACGTCGGTACCGCTGCCGAACTGCATTGTCGTCGGTTAGGGGGATCTCGTGGGAGAGTAAGTTGGTACAACCCAGGTCCTGCTCCTGTTCCTCGACCGACAGTCCTCCTAAATCAACCGACTCTATCTGCTCCAACATATCCGATGTATCACAAGAGGCCACCTGCGCAATCACGGTTGGGACCTCGGTCAATCCATTTGGTAGCCCCACTAAATATACCTCCCTTAGCATTCCAATAACCATAGTGGGATACAATACTACGTCGACGGTACCAACATTTATGACAGGGACTGCGACAGTCCCCCCTCTCACCTGTACTAAAGAGGGTGAAGCCAATAGTCCCGCAGGTAAACTGGTCTCGGTGGGCTCAAACAACACTGTTTTACCAGCGAGCAAGGAGGAACAGGTGGCCATGACGAACGTCAAAGTGCCGCCAGAAATGCGGCATACCCTACGCCCCCTTACCTTTACGTTATTTCCACGGTCAGCAGCGTGGACAACTTGTTGGCAATTTTGAAATACTTGGGTCATATTTTCATTCTCGACCACACTTGGCAACTCGAATAAATTGGATCCGTGTCGACTGAACAGCTCCCGATTACAACGACTAAGCACATTCATGCCCAAAATACCAGGCATGTCTGTGCCACTGCCTGGAGGATCACGGACCACCAACACACCACAATTAGGGATTTTACTACCACACACAATTCAATATACAATTTGAGATAGCCAATATACGGAATTTCCAGTCCATTCGCTGCGCGGAGCTGCAGCCAGTGACATGACTGTAAACGACCTGGGCCCCAAGGTTTAAACCGTAACCGGAAACAAGATTCCGTGATGGTAGACACCATGGAACCAGTATCTACCAGACAGGGCACTGAAACCCCCCCAATATTTACAACAAGGTGTGGACATCTTCTTCTTCTTCTTCTTCTTCTTCTTTCGGCTGCTCCCATTAGGGGTCGCCACAGCGGATCATCCGTCTCCACACCACCCTGTCCTCTACATCTGCCTCTTTACACCAACTACCTGCATGTCTTCCTCACCACATCCATGAACCTCCTTTTGGCCTTCCTCTTTCCTCCTACCTGGTGGCTCCATCCTCAGCATTCTTCTACCAATATAATTTATGTCCCTCCTCTGCACATGTCCAAACCATCTCAATCTCGCCTCCTCACCTTGTCACCAAAACATCCTACATGCGCTGTCCCTCTAATAAACTCATTTCTAATCTTATCCATCCTCGTCACTCCCAACGAAAACCTCAACATCTTTAGCTCTGCTACCTCCAGCTCCACCTCCTGTCTTTTACTCAATGCCACTGTCTCTAAACCATACAACATCGCAGGTCTCACCACAGTCCTATAAACTTTCCCTTTCAATTTTGCAGATACCCTACTATCACAAATCACTCCTGTCACTCTTCTCCACCCACTCCACCCTGCCTGCACTCTTTTCTTCACTTCTCTAACACACTCTCCATTACTTTGCACTGTTGAACCCAGGTACCTGAATTCCTCCACCTTCTGAAGCTCTTCTCCTGCAACCGCACCACTCCACTGCCCTCCCTCTCATTCACACACATGTACTCTGTCTTACTCCTACTGAGTTTCATTCCCCTTCTCTCCAGTGCATATCTCCACCTCTCCAGGCTCTTCTCAACCTGCTCCCTACTCTCACAACAAATCACAATATCATCCGCAAACATCATAGTCCAGGAGACTCCTGTCTGACCTCGTCCGTCAACCTGTCCATCACCACTGCAAACAGGAAAGGGCTCAGGGCCGATCCTTGATGCAGTCCAACCTTCACTCTAAACCAGTCTGTCGTACCTACTGCACACTTCACTGCCGTCACACTGTCCTCATACATGTCCTGCACCACCCTTACATACTTCTCCGACACACCTGACTTCCTCATACAGTACCACAACTCCTCTCTTGGCACCCTGTCGACGCCTTCTCTAAATCCACAAATACACAATGCAATTCCTTCTGTCCTTCTCTATACTTCTCCATCAACATTCTCAAAGCAAATATGGCATCTGTGGTGCTCTTCCTCGGCATGAAACCATACTGTTGCTCACAGATGGTCACCTCTTCTCTCAGCCTGGCTTCCACTACTCTTTCCCATAACTTCATGGTGTGACTGATCAACTTAATACCCCTGTAGTTACTGCAGGTCTGCACATCTCCTTTATGCTTAAAGATCGGTACCAGCACACTCTTTCTCCATTCCTCAGGCATCTTCTCACCTTCCAAAATCCTGTTAAACAATCTGGTCAAAACCCCACTGCCATCTCTCCTAAACATCTCCACGCTTCCACCGGTATGTCATCTGGTCCAACCGACTTTCCACTCTTCATCCTCTTAATCGCTGCTCTCACTTCCTCCTTACTAATCTTATCTACATCCTGCTTCACCATCTCCACATCATCCAACCTTCTCTCTCTCTGATTTTCCTCATTCATCAGCTGCTCAAAATACTCCCTCCACCTTCTCAACACACTCTCCTCACTAGTCAACACATTTCCTCTCCATCCTTTACTGCTCTAACTTGCAGTACATCCTTTCCAGCTCGGTCCCTCTGCCTGGCCAATCGGTACAAATCCTTTTCTCCTTCCTTAGTGTCCAACCTCTCATACAGCTCCTCATATGCCTTTTCCTTGGCTTTCGCCACATCCTCTTAACCTGCTGCCGCATCTCCTTGTACTCCTGCCTACTTTTCTCATCACTCTGTCTATCCCACTTCTGTTTTGCCAACCTCTTTCTCCTTATGCTCTCCTGCACTTCCTCATTCCACCACCACGTCTCCTTGTCTTCCTTTCTATTTCCAGATGTCACACCAAGTACTTTTCTAGCTGCCTCCTCATCACTCCTGCAGTAGTTGCCCAATCATCCAACACCTCCTTAACACCACTGAGCCTCTCTCTGACCTCTTCCCTGAACCTCACACTACACTCTTCCTCCTTCAGTTTCCACCATCTTATTCTTCTTTCAGTCCTCACTCTCCTCCTCTTCATCCTCGCCTCCAAAACCATCCTACAGACCACCATCCTATGCTGTCTAGCTACACTGTCCCCTGCCAACACCTTACAGTCGCCAATCTCCTTCAGGTTGCATCTCCTGCATAGCACATAGTCCACCTGTGTGCACCTTCCTCCACTCTTATCGCCACCCTATGATCCTCCTTCTTTTAAAATAAGTGTTCACCACTGCCATTTCCATCCTTTTAGCAAAATCTACCACCATCTGCCCTTCCACATTCCTCTCCTTAAAACCATACCTACCCATCACCTCCTCATCACCTCTGTTCCCTTCACCCACATGCCCATTAAAGTCCGCCCCAATCACTAACCGTTCTTTCCTAGGTACACCATCTACCACTTCATCTAATTCACTCCAGAATCTTTCCTTCTCCTCCATCTCACAGCCAACTTGTGGAGCATAGGCACTGATGACATTTATCATCATCCTTCAACTTCCACCTTCATGATCATCACCCTATCAGAAACTCTCTTCACCTCCACTACACTCTTACTGTACTCTTCCTTCAGAATCACCCCTACACCATTTCTCTTTCCATCCACACCATGATAAAACAGTTTAAACCCACCTCCAATGTTCCTGGCCTTACTCCCTTTCCACTTGGTCTCCTGAACACACAACATATCTACCTTTCTCCTCTCCATCATATCAGCTACCTCTCTCCCTTTACCCGTCATAGTACCAACATTTAAAGTACCAACCCGAAACTCCACTCTCCTACACTGCTCCTTTCCCTGCCGTCTCTGTAGACGTCTTCCTCCTCTCCTTCTCCTCCTTCGGTGTGGACAAGGTGTGGACATGTGGACACTAAACGGGGAGCAATCTAATTTAACAATACAAGAGCCACGCGCACTCCCTACCGAACTGTGGCTCAACAGCTCGGTAGGCGCTAGTTTTCCGAACGGTTAAGGCCAGGCAAGTACCTTGGTTAACCAGTCGAAGGGGCAACAACTGGGCATGGCAGAGGGCGAGAGGGGCGACACCGTCGACATATCAATTGAGCTGGACGAGGTGCACAACCCTGGGAAAAGGTAGTCTGACGCCGGGCGATAGTGTGGGTAAGCAAATCTAACTGCTGCTGCTGCAGATGCAGCATTTCTCGTAGCTCATTTAACACAGATGTACGACTTCCCTGAGCCCAACCTATCTCTGGAATTCCCTGGACCTCATACTGAATTCCGCTCACCAGGGGAACCAACTGACTTCTACCCCTAGCACTCCCTGGCAATCCCTCTCGTTCCCAACAAATCGCTTCTCCCCGAACCTCTAGCAACGTTACAGTGGGCTGACGTCGTATCAGTTGTTTTAATTCTGTACGAAGCACATTATCTAAAACGCATTCAACGAATTGATCTCGCACAATGAAATCACCATTTAAAACTTCATGTGGCGAAAACTTCACCACTCCTCACCTCAGCTGATCGTGGTGTAGATGGGCATGCTGCACTAACAGAAGGTGCGCCAGGATCGGGCAGCTCAACCACCGCACGCTCCTGTCGCAACCTCTCATTATCCAGCCGTAATTGGGCTACCAAATCCCGCATCTCCTGCAATTCATTATCCATGGCGTGCTACAAAGGTACTCACCCAACCACTGTTCTGTCACCAGTTTGCTATAAAAACACACAAAGAAAAGAAAGAAAGAAAAAAAAATCTCGCCTCAAAGTCTGAATCTGATAACCAGTCGAACATCCTGCCGTCTACGCCAAATGTGGCGTTGTGAACTCGTAACTTGTACCGACTACGCCAAATGTGGCGGTGTGAACTCGTAATTTGTACCGGCTACGCCAACCGCGGCGTTACCAACTAATAATTTGTACCGACTACGCCACCCGGGGGCTATTTCCGGGACTGCCCTCAACCTTAAGGCACACAGGTTCGTCACGACTGGGTCAGGTATCAGACCTGAGTTGAGTAAATAAAGTTTTTTTGTTATTTAAAATAATCACATTTTATTTACTACATCAAATAGTAAAAACAGAAAAGAAGACAAACACTTCAGGGTGGGAGAAGGCCTGATGTCCTAAGCAGAAAGCACACAGGGTCCTAAGCAAAGAGAACACTCACACGTGCACACACGCACCACAGCACACCACACCTCACTGTGAACACTGCAGTGCAATCAGGTAAGGAACCCACCACCACAAGATGCTAATCTGCTGCCACTGGCCACCCCACTCCTGAAGGCAAAAGAAAAGACAGAAAAGTAATTTAAAACACAACTTAAAACAAGCATCGCATTACAACAGCCTGGCTCTCGACACAGTCAACAGCCCAAAAACTGCTTGTTACTTGATCCTCACAAAGGCACATGAACAGAGGAAAGGCACTTCACAGATACAAAAGAAATTGGAGAAATCACTACACTTAATAAGAAAACAAAAAGAATATTATACCACAAATTCAAACTAATAAAAAGAATAGAAATCAAAAGAAATGGATTCCCATTAAAGTAGGCAAACTCCAACCCAATAAGGTTAGGAAAATAATAAACTAATTAAGCTAATGCAAAAATAAGTAATTAAATCACAACCCAAAGAATCAGGTAATGACTATCCTTTAACACACCACTTCTAAATCAGTTACTCACACTACCATTGGAAATAAGCACCATGCCCTCGGTCCGCAGATCCTGCAGGTAGTTAAATGCTGCAACAAGAAACTGTTAGCATACAAGAGCAGCAAAATGTCAATCAGCTGGTGCCAAAAGGAAGTAACACAGCTCCAGAGAACAGGAACGTAAATGACAATGCCCAGCTGAACCCAGCGAAGCAGACAACACAGAGCGAAGCAGGCGAAGCAGAGCACAGATGATGTAGCACAGAGCAGCTGCAGTCGGAAAAAGCAGACAGTCAAGCCAACATCAAAGCGGTGTAAACAATGCACATAGCGCAGGAAAGCCACACAGCAAGCGAAAAGCCTAATATAGCAGCCCACTACAGCAGCCCACTGTAACGTCCCTTGCACATTGACCCGCACCTGTACGGCAACTCACGAGGCACGGATGCAGACATTAATTAAGCACGTCTTCCTAAACACTTAGCGGCTTCCCCACAAAACTCCTCAGTCCACCCTTGCCACTATCCACACGTAAACCCGGAAGTACGGCGGCTCGCTCGCGGACAAAGAGCAAACGCCCCCACAACACAAACCGAAACGACTTTAAAGGCAGGTAAATGAGCATAATCAGCCTCAGCTGACTAGATGACATCAGACCATACTGCTACACTAAGACAAGCCATCCCTTGAGTCAGGGACTTAGATGGAGCTTTCGAGGTCTTGTGTAGAGAACCTGACAGAAGCATCTTCTTAGGTAAAGATAATGAAAACTTATATCAGGGCTTTCAAAATGCTTCCCAAAGGGGGTTTAGTGCATGACAAAGAAAACTCTGGTCTGGTGTTGGGTCGAGTCTGATCTTGAGAATGTTCTTGAGTGGTCCAGAGACATTAGTCATGGGAGAACACTATGGCACAACACAGATAGTTTCGCACCCTGGAGGATTTGAATAGAGATTCTGAATATGTAAATGTAATATTTGTGTTTCTTTTTAGTTTTTAAATACATGCACAAAAATTTTGAAAATCCTGAAATGTATTGAATAATTGAAATAGTGTCAAAAGTGTGTAAAATGGTAATAAACGATCCTGTAGACTTACAGAAACGTGTTTATCCTGCATTAAATATAGACACACACACACACACACACACACACACACACACACACACACTAAAGAGGTTTACATCTAAATAAATATAAATGCTAAATGTGAAGTTTTTTTTTTAATATAATTCCTGTTTAATCTGTGTTTATAAAACAGTGTGACTTCTGCTCATTTCTTTCTCTTTACCCAGAACGCCTGAAAGTTTAAAAAGCACTAATTGATTGATTAGATTAATCATACGCCCAATATGGACACGTGACCCTCAGTTCAGTATGTAAATCTTTTTTGAGCATCACATTCCACATTTATCCCCATTTGCTGTTATAATAACTGGATTTTGGATTACGCGTGTGGAGATTTGTGATATTTTTAAACCACTACAGTATTTGATGTACACAGTATCGCTCTGGACCATAAAACCAATGGTGGCTATTTTCTGTTTAATAAATCGGGTTGAAAAAATTAATAAGTGCTCTGAGATTTGATGTGTCCTTTTATTTCCAGTAAACACTTTCAGTGATAAATATAATCAAACTACACACACACACACACACACACACACACACACTCACACATATTTACATTCCACAATCTTTCACACACACTGGAAAAAAACAATATTTATAAAACAGAGGATTGAAAAAAATCCCTCTTTTAGCATGATAAAGTAGATGAGCTCTGATACGGACAGACACTGAGCTAAAACGCTGTCTGAGATTAGATTAGATTTAATCCAATGATTTTTGATTTGTATAAAAGTATAATGATGTCTAATCCTTTCAAAAAAAAAAAAAAAAGCAAACACAATATTCCAATTGATTCTAAATTTTAAAAACATAAATCAGTCAGGTTTCTGTGTTCACATGTAATCTGGTGTTGTGAGATGGACAGATGTCTCTCTGTCTGGACAAAACTATGTTGTCCATGCAGTGTATTTTCAATGATAAATGATTTTAAATGCAGCATGAGGGAGGGGGAAAAAAACACTGCGAGACTTTCCAGGAAAACTATGTTTGAGAAACTTAGAAACAAATTGTGCAGGGAATGAATGTGTGTAAATATGAAGAAGTGCGTGTAAAACGTGTCTTACTATAAAAAATAAAGGCTTGAGATCATGTAGCAGACACCACACTCACAGCTCCAGTGAGAACGTCAGCACCTGGTCACCTGGTCAGTGTAGAACATCAGCTCCAATATTTAATGTGACAGAATCAATACCATCGTGAAATCTAAACCGGATTAGTGAGATGTGGAGGTGGTCGTTCAGTGGTTAAGGCATTGGATCTTGGCTCAGAAGGTCATGAGTTTAAATCCCAGGACCACTGATCTTCCACAGCTGGGCCCTTAACCCTCAACTGTTAAGTTGTAAGTGGCTCTGGATGAAGGTGACTGCTAAATGCTGTAGATGTAGATGAAGGTCTCTCTTGAAGGCCAGCAGGATCTCCTGTACATGTGAGTGAGGAGTAGCATCAAGACAAAATACAGTCGATGCTGTGGCGTTCAATCTTTCTAAAAACGGTCGCAATGACAGCAGGGGATTTGATCCTACCCTGAGTCCAGCGCTAGAGGTGTAACGAAATGCAGTGATGTAATAGTCACACCGTTAAAGGATTTATGATTTACACATCACTCGATAACTCAATCACACGTACTGCACTTAATATCATTTTTAAAAAAACAATAGAAATATGCAGAAAATGAATTGTGAATTTACACAACGTGTCTCGTGCTTTGAGGACATTAAAATGCTGTTTCACACCTTCTTATATTGACATCATTTAAAAGAGTTAAAAAATAAAAAAAAAAGCTTATTATGTCGTAGTGTTTTCAGTAAAGGCTGGTGGGGGGCTGGAATGAGCGCTTGTAGCTGCTATAATGTCAGCAAGAAACAGGAACTTAGCTCGTGAATGTTGTTATAATGTTAAAATTCTAACAATGTAGCTATAAACATAAAAAGTGTAATTCGAATAAAAATGTTAGAAAACGTAAGCACTGAAGGAACATGCTGGAATTGGAAAATAATCGACATGGGGTGAGGCAATATTGAGTAGTATGGCATCACGCCACCTCGTGGATTGTTTTCCTATAACAGCATACCGCTGAGGGTTTTATTCCTTACTTATAATGCTTGGCTTTTCCAGCAGAGGGCGCTAAACATCACATCCTGCTTCTTTACATCAACACATTTTGAAATCCTACAAAAATAAATAAATAAAAGCAGGAAAAAAATGAGGTCGCACCATCCTGATTTGCTTTTCATCGTTCCGAATTGATTTCTCCACATCAGTGATGTTTCTGCACCCCGAACGAGTTAGTCTGCGTTTAATCAAAGGATCGAAATGCAGGAAAGTTTCTGCAGCTGGTGTGGAGCTTTCAGCGTTTACCTCACGTGTAAAAGACTCAGCTGAATAAACATAAAGACACAAAAAAACAACACAATAAAAAATCGGTTCAGCTGTAAAAGGTCCTCCTCCAGTGAACGCGACGCCAGTGAGTAGCGCCGGAGCGGCGCCTTTTCCGTCCCTCTCAGGTGGTCTTGGGGTAGATTTTCTCATAGAAGTAGTTCTGTGGGAGGAGGTAGAGCTCTCCGTCTTTCTCCCTCACGGCGTGAGCACGGACAAACTGGAACTGCTCGAGAGCGAACTCGTAAAATTCGTTCTCCAGCTTCCAGATGGCCGACTGCTGCAGACGAGCGATGGACTCCTTAGTGGGAGGTTTCTTCTCGCTGGTTTTCCTCAGGTGCGATTTTTTTCCTAGGGAGGAAGAAAAGACGTAAGGAGATGTGACACAGTCAGCTCTCTGTACACTTCCTTACATTAGAGAATTTACTGTATAGAGATTTTACGCTAAAAACATCACAACTTAACCCTGTATTTATTATACACTACACGGCCAAAAATTTGTGGACACCTGACCATAACATTCTGTGCTTCTTGAACATTCCATGCCACATTATAATGAGCTCTTCTGGTGGAGATTCGTTCAGCTACAAGGCTGTGAGTAAAGTCAGGTACTAATGTAGGTGAGGACGTTGCTGAGGCCCAGTCAGAGTTCACATTCATCCCAAAGGTGTTCAGTAAGATTGAGGATCTTCCACATCTTCCAAACCATATAAAGCAGATCTTCATGGAACTGGTTTTATCCACTGTGTCATGATGGAACAGGTTTTGGTTCTCCTAGTTCAATTAAAGGAAAAATTTCATGCTGCGGCATCCAAAGAGGACAATCGTGTGCCTCCAACTTTGTGTTCAGAGTTTACAGAAGAACAGCATATGGGTGAAAAAGTTAGTTGTCCCAAAACTTTTGGCCAACAGTTTTAAAGGTTGTTAAATAAACATTAAAATTGTGCATAAATTAAATAAAAATAAACTGAACCTGAATAAAAGTCACTGTATTGCCTGTGTGTACAGAATTATTTCTAAACGTTCCTATAAATCTCAACATCTCCTGTGAACCCATGTCTGAGAACCTCATCACCCTGTAGAGCGTACCCGTCCTGTAGAGCTCAGTGGCTCCTCGGAAGAATCGAGGCAGCGCCGCCTCCAGCATCATCACAAAGTCCTCCAGCTCCTCGGTCACGCCCACCAGCAGGTACTCGTTAATCAGGTTGTACTTGGCCTGCTCCAGAGCCCAGTGGCTTCCGATGTTCCTGCACACCAGCACCACCAAATCCAACCATACTGTGTTTAACAAAATATACACACAGACACAGACACACACTCACTCACACACTCACTCACACACTCACTCACTCACTCACTCACTCACTCACTCACTCACTCACTCACTCACTCACTCACTCACTCACCACACACGCACACACACACTCACCACGCCACACACACACGCCACACACACGCCGCACACACGCCGCACACACGCCGCACACACGCTCGCACACACACGCTCGCACACACGCTCGCACACACACGCTCGCACACACGCCCACACTGACCAGCACTCAGAGTAATGACCGCAGAAGAAAGGGATCTGGAGCCAGAGTTTTTCTGGAGCGCAGTCTGAACCTCCTGCAGCAACACACTCATCAAATGTCTGGAAAATATCACACACACACACACACACACACACACACACACACACACACACGGTTATCAAGCATGCACTCAGAGCTCACCACAGAGACACAAAATAAAAACCCAACATTTTAAGAGTCACAAAATCGACAGCAGAACATAAAGGAATATATATTAAGACATATAACCAAATATACAATTTACAATAATTATAAATGTATTAATTTTATAAATAATACAGTATAAGAACCTTAAACTCCTCAACTTTTTCTTCTACACCTTACGAGTTCATGTTCATACAATTAAACATCACACAAAGCGTTTTTTAACTGCAGCAGCAACACCTAGTGTTCAGGCCAGAAACTGCTATTAAAATATTATATATATATATATATATATATATATATATATATATATATATATATATATATATATATATACAGTGGAACCTCGGGTTACGAATTTAATTGGTTCCGGTACTTTATTCGTAACCTAAAAAGTTCGTATCCCGATACGCGTGTATAGAGCGTGGGTGGCGATAAGAAAAGAACCGACTTGCCTGTGATTTTTTTGGTATATATATATATATATATATATATATAAGGGGGAAAAAAACAGCTTCAGTCTGACCTTCTTGTCCCCCTGTTTCCTGCGCTTCAGGCCGGGTCTGTAATCGTCCCCGAATCGCAGGAAGTAGTAATAAGACACCAGGCGCTCGATGGGATCACGCACGATGTTGATGTAGATGGGTTTTTTCATCACTCCGAATCTGAGAATAGGGGAAGAAAGGAGAAGAGCTTGTGTGTTTGTATGTGTCACACACACACAGGTGAAAGTGAAGCTGCTGGTAGATGCACTCAGCTCTCACCTGGAGAAGTCGAGGAATGAAACGTGACCGTGGTACAGCGCCGGCTTCATCTCCTTCCACATCGTTACGTTCTTTACAAAGCGAACCTGCACATCCAATTAAACATACTGTGTGTGTGTGTGTGTGTGTGTGTGTGTGTGTATGTTCCGGGTCGCGTTTGCACCGCTTCAGTGCAGACGTGACCTGGAAAAACTATCTGTAATGATTTTTGCCAAAAGCCGATAGTTCCAGCAATCAATTAATTGGCAAAAACCATGAAACGGTCGACCTCTAATCTGTATGCAGGTATGTATGTTTACTGCATGTGTGTATACTGTATTGTATGTGTGCGTCTCACACACACCTGGTCTTGCAGGGACATGACAGGGTTGTTCTTGCTGGTGTTGATGTGCAGGACGTGGTAGTGGTTCCTGCTGCACAGGTCATAGGCGAGGTTGGTGAACGAGGTGCTGGCGGTTTTGGGGACTCGATTGTAGATGACCACGACGTCACTCTCTGCATCCTGTTGAGATTCTCTCGCTCCGTCCTGAGTGCGCCGTTCATCGATATCTCGGACTTCCAGCCTGGCGATGGCGAGCTCTGCAGAGGCAAGAGCGTTCATTTTCAAATGATGCATGTTTTACGTAATGCATGTTCCTCACACCTCACTTTAATGGAAGATATTTTCCTGCGTGGTGCAGTTGATGTTTACGAAGTTGTTTTAGTGCTACATTTACAAAAAAAACAAGATTATGAGAATAAAGTGTCTTTCAGAATCAATTTGTTTGATCATCATCCTTTGATCTTTTCGAAAATAAATAAAGTTTCCTACATAAACCGCTAAGTTTACTGATTATAACTGATTCGCCAAAAGACAAAGAATTTCTACCACTTTATATTATCACTTTAATCTCATACTGATACAATTTTATTCCCAAAATATTTATTCTCGTAATTTCGACTTGATTCTTATAATATTTCGACTTAATTCTCGTAATCTTTACATTATTTTAACATGGCACTAAAACACAGTCGCAGATGATTATTTAGTCTTGGACAACATTTTTTTTTAAAGTGTACATTCAAAGTCTTGGTTTCCATGGTTACTGCATTATATTCATCAGAAATAATTATCACTCAGTCACACTGAAACTAGGGCCTTTATCCGGTGTAATAATACACACTAACTCTGAACTGTTCTGACCCTCTGGTTGAAGGCACCTAATACTCGTGGGATCTGGGAGCGAGGGTTTAGATGATGAGGAAACTGGTGAGCAGCTGCTACTGCTGAGTAATGAAGAGGTCACGGCTAATCATAGCGCCTCATGTTCAGCTGTGTGATCTCCAGGTAAAGGGACAGCATGGTGCACTAGGACCTGTCAATCAGACCCCAAAGATGGGGTCTCTATTAGATTCTATGAGACCATAAATCACTCTTTTAGATTCAGAGAGCTTCTACGTGACTGGTTTGGATTTAGGAAACACTAACCCCACTCTTGGGGCCCTTAAGCAAGGCCCTTAACCGTCTGTGCTCTAATGGTGCTGAATCATGGCTGAATTTCACTGTAATGTACATATGGCGAGTATAAAGCACATTTACATGTTTATTTTAATTCCAATTCTGCCTGTGCCAAATTTGCCTCACTTATTTTCTCTGCACTGAGAAACTACGCTCCTACAAATTCTGCATTATGGTGAATTACGTTATATTTTCATTATGTATATAATAAGTAAATAAAAAATGTAATCATATGCGTGTAATGTGCACATTATTATATGAGCGACTCCTACGGTTGGGAATCGGTGCTGTAAACAAGTCTTTTAGATTCACAGAGCCCCTAAATGACTCTTTTAGATTCACAGAGCCCCTAAATGACTCTTTTAGATTCTAAGAGCCCCTAAATGACTCTTTTAGATTCTAAGAGCCCCTAAATGACTCTTTTACATTATAGGAGCCCTGAATGACTCTTGACAATCCAGAAATTCAATTTCAGTTTTTAAATCTCCTTTTTTAATCTCTAACCCTAACCCAGGGTACACAGTCAGAACACTGATGCAGTATTTTGTCTAATTCTCTTCGTAGAACCTGTTAGTTTGTGCAGTTACATGAACAGAAACAGGAGTCTTGAGTGTTTGGAAATTCGAGCCCATAAGTGCTCAAGAGCACAAGTGCCAAAGTAACATGTGCTTGAGGTGTTAACTGCACCGGAGAGACTAAAAACAGCTCTACGACTCCAACAAAATCCCTGGAGCATCCATTTACAAACACGGCATAAATATCAGGCTCGAGAAAAAAACAGTCATAACATCATCAATTCATTTGCGTGACAGAGACTCGAAACCACTGCGGTTTAATGAGCCCCAGAATGACGCTGTTAGATTCCAGGTAAAGGACGTGGTTCTCAGCAAGTCGGACAGAAACATAATGAGACGCAAATGGATTCTCTGAAAATCTGATTGTTTAGAAGGACACGCCGGGGGACGCTAGGAACCATAAAAGGAGATGAAATTTGTACGTCTAACTTCATTAACATGTGGTCAATAAGAGAGATGACAGATTATGATCTATTTACGAAAGCCTGAGACTCGATCTACGATTACTGAGATCTCCGTCTCTCAGCCCAGGAGTCATGACGTCCTAACGCCAAAGAGACAGAAATATTAATTACTAAATAGATTCAAAACCACTGCGTGTGTGTGTGTGTGTGTGTGTGTGTGTGTGTGTGTGTTACTGTAAACTGAGTGGTGATGTGGTGTAACAAGCAGTTCCATCGAGGCCAATTTGCCAATGGTTATGACATGTAGTTTTTATCCTGTTATAGTTACACAGTTACACTCAGCTTTCTGTGTAACTCCAGCTCAGATCATGAAACCTTCTGACCAATCAAACTCAAATACAACAATGTGGTTCACTTTTATCATCTTCAACTCAAACCAGTCTTCTAACCTTCATCAGGGTTATCTTCTGACCACCTGAGATATTCCTGAGATGTTTCCCCAGAACTTTTAAACAACTAAAATAAATAAAAAACCAACACATTGGCATTCTGGCTGCCTCCAGAGATCATCTGTATACCCTGTGTCTTGAGGAGGAAAGCAGCGAGAAGAACGTGGTGGTGTTTCTCACCCAGTTTGCCTTTGGACTCCTCCAGTTGATGGATCTGGTTCTCCAGGAACAGCATGGTTATTGCGAAGGCCAGCAGCGCCAGAAGCTGAAACTTCGGTGCCATCATGATCCTTAAAGTCCCCATGAAATCACAGCAGCAGCTGGAGAGATGAAGACATGCTGAAGTTTACTGCACCATCAAAAAAAACAAAACTCTCCGCTATTAAAGTGTCGAATAAACCTTCTATATCTGTTTGGAGATCGGAATATCCACAATAATCTCTTTTTCACTGCTGGGTGTCTCTAAGAAATAAGAAAATACACGCGCTGAAGGAGAAACAGCTTTGATGTGTGTTTCTATTGTAACCTCAGTCGCTTAGGTTTAGTAAACCAAGCTCGAACCTAAACCGCGCGCCTGCTTAACACATAGCGCACTACGTAGTACGCAAACATCGCTACAACATGCACTATGTAGTGTGGCTATACAGGAAGTGAGGATTGGTTTGCAATACCGCCACAGCGGACCGACTATTTATCCTGCTACGCTTACGGGCTAAACGAGTTATTTATTAAATACAGTCGTACAATTTAATGTAAAGTGTAAAAATTACACTAAATAAACCTTAATTATTTATATTTACTAGCCTTAAATTTAGGGGAAAAATATATTTTACTTAGCGTAGTTGTAGTTTGCTTCCACTTCCAGGTCAACGTATCTTCTCTTCCGGTTGAATAGTTGTAAGTACTTCCGCTCAGCTGAGACGCGGAAGACGGAGCGCTATGGCGGCTGAGGTTTATTTACTTTGGTTATTACCTTTGCTGCAGTCGGTAAGAATGTTATTTTAAATGGTTTATTATTCATTATAAGGTTTTCGCGTGTCTTTAATTCTGAATGTGTTTTGATACTGAATAAATAAACGCGAAGTCGATTGTGAAGTCGATGCGGATGCTAATATGCTAAGAAGAAGAGCTGCCGCGCGCGTGACGTGGCTTTTCGAAATGAAGCGAAATGTGTCAGAAAATATTTAGTTTTATTTCATGAAAATAAATAAATAAATGATGAGTTAAAGTAATTAGAATCACGTCCTGACTGCAATCAGTGGTATATTTTAAAGTTTCAGTTCAAAGTCGCACAAAATCATGTCGAAATTATCGATAAATTATGAATAAAATTCATCGAAATGTTTTTCTTTTTAATTATTTATAATTTTCTTTAATTTTCTCCAAAAAAATGAATAAAAATAGGGCAGTAATTGTAATGTAATATTCTATTTATAATATTTATAATATTGAAATACAAATGAATTGAGAAATTATACATTAATGCGTTTTTTACACACATTTTTAATAAAAGAATAAAACATAATTATAGTAAAATTAGATGATTTGTATTTCTTGTAACCATATTCTGTTTAATTCAGTATTTTCTATTTGTTTAGTTTTATTATATAATAAATGAATTTTTTTAAGTCCTGTATTCAGTTTTTATTCTATTTTGTATCATGAAGCGAAAACACATTTGACTGAATTCTGTTCTGAGGTTACGTGTGTCGCAAACAAAATAAAAAAGATTTAGACGGAAATAAAAACAGCACACATTTAAAATAAAAATGTGTACATGTCATGGAATTAATTAAATAAAAACAAAAGTGTGACGTTCAGGACAATAAATATTTAAAAACAAATCTGAATGAAAATAAATAATTTTGCAATAAAGTGTTGGCTTGTTTTTTATTCTGATTCTGTTGTAAAATCCTATTGTTTTTCTATTCTATTTTTCCTTTTTTTTCTGTTCACTCCAATTGTTTTGTTCTTTAATTATCTTTTTTAATTTTATTTTGAGTTTAGTGTATTTAATATTTTTATTTAAATGTGATTTGTTTTGAACAGCTGGCAGCGTTCGGAGCTGAGGTTTCGTCCGAGGCGTGCAGGGAGCTCGGCTTCTCCAGTAACCTGCTGTGCAGCTCATGTGATTTGTTGGGTGAGTTCAGCCTGATGCGGCTCGAACCCTTCTGCAGGAAGTGCTGCCAGGAGGAGGCTCAGTTTGAGTCCAGGAAGGTATGCTCCACCTCTCCATCACTCTGCTCCATCACATCCATAAACTTTCACCATACACACCACATTCTATTACTGTGGTGATCATGATGATGATGCTGATCTAATCCTGAGTGTTGTTTGGTGTCTAGCTCTACCCCGGAGCCATCCTCGAGGTCTGTGGATGAAAATTGGGGAGGTTCCCTCAAGTCCAAGGTGAGTTTTAGGCTGAGGAGGATAATATTAATATTAATAATAATAATAATAATAATAATAATATTGTAGTAGGGTAACATTTCAGGGAATGTAATATCCACTGAGGATCATTTGGAATAAGATTTTAAAGAACTGCAGACATCCAGTCTCCAAATGTTCTTCTCATTCTATCTCCAAAAGTTGTATCATATGAAATGCGTAAGAGATTAAGAACAAATGATAAAAATGTAACGCGCGGGACACACCAAGCTGACCGCTAGCTCTCTGGTTTTTTGAGCATCAGTCGTCATTTAGTTTTTCCCGCGTTGTTGACTCTAGTTGGACCACGTAAGCAGACATGATTGAAAAAAGGCTGCAGGTTTCCCTGTTTGGATGTAGAATACACGCTACTGCCACCTGCTGGTATTGGAGAGTTATGTTCTCTAATGCAAGCGCTAAACATACAGGCACTGTTTAGTGTGTCAGATGCGCCCTCCTGCCTAATAATCAGTATAGTTTGCAGCAGCACAATCAGCCGATGCTGATTAATTAAACAATGGCAGAAACGCCCCGATTAATCGCCTAGCCAATCAAATGGCTGACCTCTAATTGTAGCCTTAAATATCATTGGCTTAGCTGAAACCTTTCAGGTATCATTGGCTTTCTCATTTGTTTATGAACTCAGTTTTGATTGGCTGCCTGCAGCTCTGGTGGTTTTTGATTGGCCGCCTCACAACATGCTACACTGTGTAATAAAATGTATGAAATACAGAGTCAGTTTACCATGTAATCTTTTATGTTAAAAGATTTTGTTATAGATTGAATTCTAAATTGTGTATATAATTTATTTCTGCCTGGGTTTTTTTTATTTATTTGTCAATTTCTTTGCAGCTTTCGTCAGGGGCGACAAGCCGAAGATGTTCAAGGGCCTTCAAATAAAGGTACAAAGTGATTTTCACGTCCTCATCACACACTCGTGTGGTATCGTGTTATTTTCACCGTCTAATAAAAAAAATCACAGAAAACCTCCTCAGTCTTACAGTCCAGGTCAAAAGTTGCGTACGCCCCATTAAAGTTCATAATTCAAAATGCAGATATGATCACAAAACCTAATAACGTATATGAATTGAATCAGTTCAAAAGTTTTCATCGATTTGATACTTTATATTTTATGTTGTTACCTGAATTATTAACATCTGTTAAATTTAAAATTTTCAAGACAAGTGCTACACTATTGCATTATTGTTTCTGTGCCACAGCTGGTTCACAGCCCTAACCCTAGCGTGTCATTTTCTATTTTTCTATTTTATTAATTTATACAATATAAAAAATATTTGATAAGAAGCTTATGTGAGATTTATGGAAGGAGTCTGCCGTGTCAGAGGTCCAACTAAAGTGGATTCTACCATTAAAAGTTGCAGAACACTCGAGGATAAAAAAATGTATAGTTAAATAAAGCCTAAAGGTAATTAAAAAAGAAGCCATACAATAAATATGCATGGATTTATAATTATTTTAAGTTATTTAAAGCAATCAAATAATAATTAGAAGAATCTGAAATGTTCTTTGCTTCATATAAAAAAAATTATATACCCTTCATTTTAATTTAAGAAAATTCTGTGTATTACACAATTCTGTAGGATTATTAAAAATAAAATGTAGTTAAAATAATAAAAACAAGCAGATGAACATCATGTAGGCACCAATATAGAAGAAATAAATGTAATATAATAATTGCATTTAAATAAATAATAATAAAAAACATATGGACGTGAAAATGTTGTGAATGTAATAGAACAAAAATGACTTTATAAAATTATTTACATCATATAAATTTGAAAAATTAAAATAAGCCAAAGGAGAAATAAAAGGGGCACAAATGCAGAATAAACATAAATTAAATGATGAAATTATACAAAGCATTTATATAATTAAATATTCAAATAAAATCTCAACACCTTGAACTTAGAACTGATTTCCCAGCACTAAGATGAAGATCTTTTCAGGACCGTGTGACTCGTGTAACTCGATGTTCTCGCATTGAGTGTTTTGTTGTATTAAACTGTGAAGGGCGTCTGTAGGTCATTAACACCAGGAGTTGTTGTTTGTTCTTCACAGTACGTGCGAGGCTCGGATCCTGTACTGAAGCTGCTGGACGATAACGGGAACATCGCTGAAGAACTCAGCATCCTTAAGTGGAACACGGACAGCGTGGAGGAGTTTCTCGGGGAGAAGCTCGAGCGCATTTAAACAAACATCACATTTCTCCCCGGATCACCTTATGTTCCAGTTGTTTTTGTTTTCTAGTCCCAGTTTATTACTAAATCTTTTTTCACCGCATTTATTGATTCTTTGAGATGTTCTCCTGATCATCAGACCAATTCCAGCTGGTCCATCTGAATTTTTTTGGTGTATGTTTCTTTTTCTTTTTTTTGTACCGTGTGTATGAACAGAGAACCGTGTCGGTGCTGGGCAGGCAGTGTTCCTCGTTTCTCCTCCGTACGCTAGCGTTCGTGCGGAGCTGCACATTAGTGACGGCCTCACAGGAAACCAGCGTTTGGTGTGTGAAGCTTGAAGTGTGTGTAGATCTCACGACGTGTAGAGATGGAGAGAGACACGAGCATACGCGCCCTTCTCCTCACCTTCACAATGATCTCTTTAATAAAGTCACATTTTAAATTAAATCTCCGTCTAGGGTTTTAATGGACATAAAAAAAATCATGATTTTTACTTTTGCCTGATTAAATGTGAAATCAATTTAATAGAAATTGTATTAAATTATATTTTTAAAGTATTGAAGTACTTAAAACATTTACCAAGTCAGGGCTCTTAGAGTAAATAAATAATATTTTTTATCAAATCCATCTGAAAGTATCTATTTGACCTAATTTGGAGTTTTCCTTGATAAATGAGTAAAAACTGCCAACACAGTGTTTAACAAAACTTTGTTTGATATCTATGAGGAAGATTTTTCAGTCGTAATAATCAGTCAGTAAATATGCAGTTTTACAGTATTGGGGGTCTGAAAAACAGTCAGTATCTGGTGTGGCCACCATTTGCCTCATTCATTTTACCCAGTGAAAACCGAGATTCATTCGTGAAGAGAACACCTCTTCAAATTGCAGACGCCATCGAATGTGAGCATTTGCCCACTCAAGTCGATTACGATGACGAAATTGCAGTCAGGTCGAGCCCCCGATGAGCTTAGCTGAGACGCTTTGACTGTTTGAGCAGAAATTCTTTGGTTATGCAAATCCATTGTTGCAGCAGCTGTCCAGGTGTCTGGTCTCAGACAATCTTGAAGGTGAAGATGCTGGATGTGGAGGTCCTGGGCTGGTGGGGTCACACATGGTCTGTTGGATGTACTGCCAAATTCTCTGAAACGCCTTTGGAGACGGCTTATGGTAGAGAAATTAACTTTCAATTCACGGGCAACAGCTAATTTCTGCAGTCAGTATGCCGATTGCACGCTCCCTTAAAACCTGCGACATCTGTGACTTTGTGCTGTGTGATAAAGCTACATTTTAGAGTGGTCTTTTATTGTGTCCAGCCTAAAGCACACCTGTGCTGTAATCATGCTGAAACTTTGCGGTATTTTGATCTCACGCACATGCGCATTTGACAAAAATACCGTAATGAACTCAAGAGAAGCGAATACGCACATAAAAAAAAACACAAACTTCGATATGCAACTTGTTAAATTTTAGGTAAACAATTTGTGTCAAGTTCGCTCTCAAAATGGCAAGAAAAATGCACAGCAAAACGAAAATATGAAGATGAACACGGGATGTTAAGAGTGGGAGAGTTTATATTTTTTTTGTTGAACGTGATGACAAGTCATTCTGCCTAATGCCAGGCGTCATTAGCGCATTTCAAAGTTTCAAATCTTCAGTGCCACTTCAGCTCACTCCATGCTAATGTGGCGTTGTGAACTCGTAACTTGTACCGACTACGCCAACTGCCGCGTTACCAACTAATACAGTGGAACCTCGGGTTACGAATTTAATTTGTTCCGGTACTTTATTCGTAACCTGAAAAGTTCGTATTCCGATACAAATTTCCCCATAATAATGAACAGAAACTTCGGTAATTCGTTCTGGACAACCAAAAATATTACTTAAATAAAAATAAAGCCAATATTCACTAATATTATTTACTTTTAACATGTTATATTAATTATACCACATAAAAACATACAAAAGAGGAAAAGATCTTTACCGGGTACTTTCCCTTTGAGAAGACTTGCTGCAGGAGACGACGTCAGAGAAGGGGAGGAGGGAGAGTTATTGTTTGAAGGAGAATCTTATTATATTATATTATTTATATATTATTATATATTATATTATAGAATATTAAAGACAGTGTTATTAACACGAACGCTGAGACAATTGTTGCATTAGAGGGAAAATGAGAGCTGTTTCTTTAAGGCTACTATCAGTTGGTATTGAAGTCCAGAGTGAAATGCATTATGGGTATTGTACTTCGGAAAAGACTGTAACCCTGCTAATCTATCTTCATAAAAACAAGTAAAGTGGTTATGCATCGGCTAATGTTGTCCATCTCATCATTCCACGAGCATCAACTAACGAGTTGTTACGCTGCCGCCGGGAAAAGTTCAAGCGGATAAGTAACACGATGCTCTCGCTAGGGACACAGGACGCTAACTGATGTGACGAGCTGCGTGGATAGAGCAAAAACAACCAACTTGCCTGCGATTTTTGGTGAGCGGCGTCAGATCCCGATATATTGTTCGTAACCAGGGACAAAAATTTTGATGAACTGCGATTCGTAACCTGAATTATACGTATGCCCGGGCGTTCGTAACCCGAGGTTCCACTGTAATTTGTACTGACTACGCCACCCGGGGGCTATTTCCGGGACTGCCCCAACCTTAAAGCACACAGGTTCGTCACGACTGGGTCAGGTATCAGACCAGAGTTGAGTAAATAAAAAAAACTTTATTTAAAATAATCACATTTTATTCACTACATCAAATAGTAAAAACAGGGAAGAAAAGACAAACACTTCAGGGTGGGAGAAGGCCTCATGTCCTAAGCAGAGAGCACACAGGGTCCTAAGCAAAGAGAACACTCACACATGCACACACGCACCACAGCACACCACACCTCACTGTGAACACTGCACTGCAATCAGGTAAGGAACCCACCACCACAAGATGCTAATCTGCATAAAAGAATACAACTAATGCAAAAATAAGTGATTAAATCACAACACAAAGAATCAGGTAATGACTACCCTGTAACACGCCACAAATCTAATTACTCACATTACCGTTGTAAATAAACACATGCCCCCGGTCCAGCTGATCCTGCGGGTAGTTAAATGCTGCAACAAGAAACTGTTAGCATACAAGAGCAGCAAAATGTCAATCAGCTGGTGCCAAAAGGAAGTAACACAGCTCCAGAGAACAGGAACGTAAATTAACAATGTCCAGCTAAACCCAGCGAAGCAGACAATGCAGAGCACAGGTGATGTAGCACAGAGCAGTCAAGCCAACATCAAAGCGGTGTAAACGATGCACATAGCGCAGGAAAGCCACACAGCAAGCGAAAAGCCCACTACAGCAGCCCACTACAGCAGCCCACTGTAACGTCCCTTGCACATTGACCCGCACCTGTACGACGACTCACGAGGCACGGATGCAGACGTTTATTAAGCACGTCTTCCTAAACACTTAGCGGCTTCCCCACAAAGCTCCTCAGTCCACCCTTGCCACTATCTGCACGTAAAGCCGGAAGTACGGCGGCTCGCTCGCGGACAAAGAGCAAACACCCCCACAACACAAACCGAAACGACTTTATAGGCAGGTAAATGAGCATAATCAGCCTCAGCTGACTAGATGACATCAGACCATACTGCTACACTAACATCAACCAGGAATTTCCAAAAAGGGACTGAACTTCACAAACACAAGTTGGTTACTTTGAAAAGTCAGGCAGAAAAACAGATACAGTTTTAACTGGTTTGGAACATTAAACAAGCTAAAATGCCATACAATGAAGGGGAGGTAATAAATAATGCCTCAGTGATGTTGTTGAAATCTTGCCTTCTGAAAATGACAAACTAAACCGCATGGTATCAGACGTCCAACTGTCCTGCCACACTGTTGAACACAGAATATGGGACATTAACACGGCTATTGAATCATGGTTGCACTCTGACCTGGGATGCCAGAAGTCCCACTAAGCAACATGCACAGTAAAAAAATAAATGCTACTGTAAATTATTATATTTTTGTTTGTGGACTTGGTTGAACTGAGAGTTTGTGTGTGTGTGTGAGTGCACACAATGTTCATTGTTAAAAATGACTGTCCTGTGGTCTTAGTACTGTAGGAGTCAATTTGTGTCATTATCATGCAGGTGTGTAACATTTACAATAAATCTGGCCAAACAGGGGGTGAGAGGAAGGGACGGGTGATGTTCGTGTGTATGATGTGGCTCTTTGCGGTTCACACAGTAAAAAATGTGGCTCTTGGTCTCTTGACTGGTTGGCCACCCCTGTCTTAGACCTTTGAGTTCAGCTCATGAAAAATGGTGGCAAAAACAAAAGTGTTGCGTTTATAATTTTGTTTAGTATATGTGACTCCACCTATATATATATATATATATATATATATATATATATATATATATATATATATATATATATATATATATATATATATATATACACTGGCGATCAAACTTAGAGAACAATTCATAAACAATTGAACAATTCTGCAATAATGTGATCTTCACTGCTCAACAGTTGAAGGAGTTTTTGTCCTGTCTATACCATGCTACCAGAACACCTTTTCCACAAAATAACTAAGGCATTTAAAAAAAACATTATTTTGCAGAAAACACACTGATCAAAATTAGAGAACTCTTTCAGATACCTCCCAGTTGTTGGTGTTAATCTGCACCTGGTGCTAATTTCCTTGATTATCTGTAAACCCCTATTTAACTGGCAGCCTAACTTCCAGTTTCACTGACTCTGCAAGATGGTGGGCCGTTCTAAAGTGACTGAAAGCCTCCGGCAGAAGGTTGTCCAGATGAAGGCCAAAGGGATGACCCTATCAGCCATAGCAAGACAAGTTGGTCGTTCCAAATCTGTGATTTCAAGAATATTGAATCTTTACAACATCACAAACTCATTCAAGTCCGCCAAGAAGGCTGGTCGTCCACGGAAGACAAATACAAGAGAGGACAGGACACTGCGGAGGATCTGAATGGGCAATCGTTTCCAAACTGCAGCTGGAATTGCTCACCAGTTCAGCGCTGAACAGGGTAAGGATCTGTCTCGTCATACAGTGTCTCGACGTTTAAGAGCATTTGGACTGAAAGCCCACTCTGCAGTGACCAAACCTCTCATTAGCAGAAAGAATCAAAAGAAGAGACTAAGCTTTGCTGAGGAGCATGTTGTGTGGACAGAGGAGAACTGGTCCAAAGTTCACTTCAGTGATGAAAGCAAGTTTAATTTATTTGGGTCCGATGGGAAACATTATGTTCGGCGACAAACTGGAGAAAGACTGTACCCAAAGTGTGTAAAGAAGTCAGTGAAAAGTGAAGGAGGAAGTGTCATGGTTTGGGGCATGTTTTCTGCAGCAGGAGTTGGGCCTCTTATACAGCTACATGGCAGAGTGAATGCAAATGTTTATCAGAACCTTCTTCAACAACATATGGTTCCTTCCCTGTGTTCATACCCAATCAGCCCGCAGTGTTAATGCAGGACAACGCTCCATGTCACACAGAAAAACGGGTAAAGCAGTTCCTTGAAAACATTGAAATAATGACATGGCCTGCCCAGAGTCCTAATCTCAACCCAATAGAGAACCTCTGGAAAATCCTTGGCGACAAAGTTATGGCCAAGAAACCCACTACAGTCACCGAACTGTGGAGGAGACTGGAAGAAGAGTGGACCAAAATCACACCAGGGCAGTGTGAGAGACTAGTGCTGTCCTGTGGCCGCAGATGTGCTGAAGCTATTTAGAATAATCTAAGGGTCACACAAACAAATGTAACACAAATGTAACACATTCGAAGTTCTTAACACCAACATAAAATATTTAGTGTCTGAAAGAAGGTTTAGTCTTAGGTAGAGTATAAATAAATATATATATATATATATATACAGTGAGGAAAATAAGTATTTGAACACCCTGCTATTTTGCAAGTTCTCCCAATTAGAAATCATGGAGGGGTCTGAAATTGTCATCGTAGGTGCATGTCCACTGTGAGAGACATAATCTAAAAAAAAAATCCAGAAATCACAATATATGATTTTTAAACTATTTATTTGTTTGATACAGCTGCAAATAAGTATTTAAACACCTGAGAAAGTCAATGTTAATATTTGGTACAGTAGCCTTTGTTTGCAATTACAGAGGTCAAACGTTTCCATGTCCATAAAGACACCTGTCCACCCCATACAATCAGTAAGAATCCAACTACTAACATGGCCAAGACCAAAGAGGTGTCCAAAGACACTAGAGACAAAATTGTACACATCCACAAGGCTGGAAAGGGCTACGGGGAAATTGGCATGCTGCTTGGTGAAAAAAGGTCTACTGTTGGAGCAATCATTAGAAAATGGAAGAAGCTAAACACTCGGACTGGGGCTCCATGCAAGATCTCACCTCGTGGGGTCTCAATGATCCTAAGGAAGGTGAGAAATCAGCCCAGAACTACACGGTAGGAGCTGGTCAATGACCTGAAAAGAGCTGGGACCACCGTTTCCAAGGTTACTGTTAGTAAAACATATGAAATATGGGGGTGGTAGCATCATGCTTTGGGGGTGTTTTTCTGCACATGGGACAGGGCGACTGCACTGTATTAAGGAGAGGATGACCGGGGCCATGTATTGCGAGATTTTAAGGAACAACTCAGTTAGAGCATTGAAGATGGGTCGAGGCTGGGTCTTCCAACATGACAATGACCCGAAGCACACAGCAAGGATAACCAAGGAGTAGCTCTGTAAGAAGCATATCAAGGTTCTGGCATGGCCTAGCCAGTCTCCAGACCTAAACCCAATAGAGAATCTTTGGAGGGAGCTCAAACTCCGTGTTTCTCAGCGACAGGCCAGAAACCTGACTGATCTAGAGAAGATCTGTGTGGAGGAGTGGGCCAAAATCCCTCCTGCAGTGTGTGCAAACCTGGTGAAAAACTACAGGAAACGTTTGACCTCTGTAATTGCAAACAAAGGCTACTGTACCAAATATTAACATTGACTTTCTCAGGTGTTTCAAATACTTATTTGCAGCTGTATCAAACAAATAAATAGTTTAAAAATCATACATTGTGATTTCTGGATTTTTTTTTTAGATTATGTCTCTCACAGTGGACATGCACCTACGATGACAATTTCGAACCCCTCCATGATTTCTAAGTGGGAGAACTTGCAAAATAGCAGGGTGTTCAAATACTTATTTTCCTCACTGTATATATATATACTCTTCGCTAGTTGCCCTGTTATACTAGCTCACCTGTAGCCCATCTTATGCAACATATGGACATCTGAGCAACCAGTGTTTGTGTGTACCATTGCCAGGCTCTAGAGAATTACAAAAATAACAACATCATTAGTACTGATCTGTGGAAGAAGCTACATGACCTCGGCTTGCTTTGAGGGACAGGCCTCCAGACCTTGGTGTTGCCTGTGGCCGATGGCAGAAGGAGAGGGAAGCCGAAGTGTAGAAAGCGAGACTGTCAAATGTAGAACTTTTTATTTACCTAGGGAAATCACAACTGTTATTGTACTCCATGTACAATAAACCTACTGCTATATTAAGGATGCGCTCTGTACTCTATGGGACCATAAGCGAACTGCAGAACACACACCCTGACAGACTGTTTATTGTCACCAGAGATTTTAATCATGCAAATCTCAGGACTGTGCTCCCTGAATTTCACCAGAATGTGGACATTGCAACTAGAGGGGAAAAAATGCTGGATGTTGTTTATACAAACATACAGTGCACAAACAGGGCAAAGCACCGCCCCACCTCTGCTACATAAACCACATATCTGTTATGCAGATCTCACATACAGACCTAAGGTGGGCCATCAGGGCAAAGCCTTCTCTGCTGGCCTAAACACTATAAGAAGCACTGACCTACATTTACAACCTAAATTTTAATTTTTGTTCCGAGAAATTGTATTAATTTATTTCCAACAGTTTATTCTCTTTATTTCGTAGCGTTTCTCTCAGCTGCACTGCTTCCAGTACGTGTATGTGGATGTTAGATTTTTTTGTTCAATCAGAATCTAATCTGCCCAGGGCCTTCAGAATCAGTAGTGCTGGCTGATGTACCTTAAACCAAACAAGCAATGGGACTGTTTCATTAACCAATCTGATTTCAAATTTGCCTCACTCTCTGCACATGTTGATACATTTGAGTTAGAATTTTTTGCACCCACAATGGCTCCAGACCAGTTAATACGAGCGGTACCACTGGCTTACAGCCTCTGAGGAGCGGTGCAAATTATGAGTCTGCATCTCTGGTGAGTAGGTTGTATTTTATTATTTTTTTAAAAATGTTTTTGTCATTTTATTAGACTAAACTGCTCCAGATGATGTAGGTGCACAGATGCGGTGGTAGTGTAGAGGTGTGGAGTTTGTATTAAAAATGGTATTCATCCTCAATATGCCTCTCTCTCTGTAATGCAATGTGTTGTTATATTGTGTTTTTGTGCAGTATATATACAGTTTCTATAATTGTGACGTGATAAAGGAGGAGAAGGAGAGGAGGAAGACGTCTACAGAGATGGCAGGGAAAGGAGAAGTGGAGGAGAGTGGAGGTTTGGGGGGGCACTTTTAATGTTGGTACTATGACTGGTAAAGGGAGAGAGGGAGCTGATATGATGGAGAGGAGAAAGGTAGATATGTTGTGTGTTCAGGAGACCAAGTGGAAAGGGAGTAAGAGCAGGCACATTGAAGGTGTTTAAACTGGTCTATCGTGGTGTGGATGGAAAGAGAACTGGTGTAGGGGTGATTCTGAAGGAAGAGCACAGTAAGAGTGTAGTGGAGGTGAAGAGAGTTTCTGATAGGGTGATGAACGTGAAGCTGGAAGTTGAAGGGGTGATGATAAATGTCATCAGTGATTATGGCAGACTTTAATGGGCATGTAGGTGAAGGGAACAGAGGTGATGAGGAGGTGATGGTAGGTATGGTTTTAAGGAGAGGAATGTGGAAGGGCAGATGGTGGTAGATTTTGCTAAAAGGATGGAAATGGCAGTGGTGAACACTTATTTTAAGAAGAAGGAGGATCATAGGGTGACGTATAAGAGTGGGGGAAGGTGCACACAGGTGGACTATGTTCTATGCAGGAGATGCAACCTGAAGGAGATTGAAGACTGTAAGGTGTTGGCAGGGGACAGTGTAGCTAGACAGCATTCGATGGTGGTCTGTAGGATGGTTTTCGAGGTGAAGAAGAGGAGGAGGAGAGGGAGGACTGAAAGAAGAATAAGATGGTGAAAACTGAAAGAAACTGAAGACTGTAGTAAAAGATTCAGGGAAGAGGTCAGACAGGAGCTAAGTTGTGGTGAAGAGGAGCTGGATGATTGGGCAACTACTGCAGAAGTGATAAGGGAGACAGCTAGAAAGGTACTTGGTGGGACATCTGGAAATAGAAAGGAAGACAAAGAGATGTGGTGGTGGAATGAGGAAGTGCAGGAGAGCATAAGGAGAAAGAGGTTGGAGAAACAGAATTGGGATCGACAGAGTAATGAGAAAAGTAGGCAGGAGAAAAAGGAAATGCGGCAGCAGGTGTGGCAAAAAGGCATATGAGGAACTGTATGAGAAGCTGGACACTAAGGAAGGAGAAAAGGATTTGTACCGATTGGCCAGGGGGAGGAACCGAGCTGGGAAGGATGTGCTGCAAGTTAGAGCAATAAAGGATGGAGATGGAAATGTGTTGACTAGTGAGGAGAGTGTGTTGAGAAGATGGAGCGAGTATTTTGAGCAGCTGATGAACAAGGAAAAAGAGAGAGAGAAGGTTGGATGATGTGAAGTTAGTGAAGCAGGAAGTGGATAGGATTAGTAAAGAGGAAATGAGAGCATTGATTAAGAGGATGAAGAGTGGAAAGTCGGTTGGACCTGATGACATACCGGTAGAAGCATGGAGATGTTTAGGAGAGATGCAGTGGAGTTTTTAACAAGATTGTTCAACATCATTTTGGAAGGTGAGAGGATGCCTCAGGAATGGAGAAGGAGTGTGCTGGTAACGATCTTTAAGAATAAGAGAGATGTGCAGATCTGCAGTAACTACAGGGGAATAAACTTGATCAGTCACACCATGAAGTTATGGGAAAGAGTAGTGGAAGCCAGGCTGAGAGAAGAGCTGACCATGTGTGAGCAACTGTATGGTTTCATGCCAAGGAAGAGCACCAGAGACGCATAATTTGATTTGAGGATGTTGATGGAGAAGTATAGAGAAGGTCAGAAGGAGTTGCATTGTGTGTTTGTGGATTTGTAGAAAGCATATGACAGGGTGGAGAGAGAAGTTGTGGAATTGTATGAGGAAGTCTGGTGTGTCAGAGAAGTATGTGAGGGTGGTGCAGGACATGTATGAGTGTGACCGCAGTGAAGTGTGCAGTAGGAACGACAGACTGGTTTAAGGTGGAGGTTGGACTGCATCAAAGATCGGCTCTGAGCCATTTCCTGTTTGCAGTGGTGATTGACGGACGAGGTCATACAGGAGTCTCCATAGACTATAAGTTTGCAGATGATATTGTGATTTGTTGTGAGAGTAAGGAGCAGGTGGAGAAGAGCCTGAAGAGGTGGAGGTACGTGCTGAGGAAAGACAGTCAGTAGGAGTAAGACAAAGTACATGTGTGTGAATGAGAGGGAGGGCAGTGGAGGGGTGTAATTGCAGGGAGAGGAGGTGGAGAAGGTGAAGGAGTTCAGGTACCTGGGATCAACAGTGCAAATTAATGGAGAGTGTGTTAGAGAAATGAAGAAAAGAGTGCAGGCAGGGTGGAGTGGGTGGAGAAAAGTGATAGCAGGAGTGATTTGTGATAGAAGAGTATCTGTGAGAATGAAAGGGAAAGTTTATAGGACTGTGGTGAGACCTGAGATGTTGTATGGTTTAGAGACAGTGGCATTGAGTTAAAGACAGGAGGTGAAGCTGGAGGTAGCAGAGCTGAAGATGTTGAGGTTTTCGTTGGGAGTGACAAGGATTGACAGGATTAGAAATGAGTTTATTAAAGGGACAGCGCATGTAGGATGCTTTGGAGACAAGGTGAGGGAGGTGTGATTGAGATGGGTTGGACATGTGCAGAGGAGGACCATGGGGTATATCAGTAGGAGAATGCTGAGGATTTAGCCACCAGGAAGAAGGAAAAGATGAAGACCAAGGAGGAGGTTTATGGATGTGGTGAGGGAAGACATGCAGGTAGTTGGGTTGAAAGTGTCAGGATCGCCGGGCTACATGGTGCGCACTTCCGGTTCCGTGGTGAGCACTTCCGGGTCGGCGGCCGTCTTGCCGTTTTTCCCGCGCCTCCCGGTATATAAGGACAACCAAGACTTTAGCTCCTGGTCAGATTATTTTACCGGCCTCCTTGCCCCTGAGATTATTCTTGCCATCCTGCTTGCTCTGTATCCTGTTCCTGATCCTTACCCTGAACCTGAACCTGTTTTCTGTTCTTCTGTCTCCCTAGTTACCTGGTGTGTGAATGTTTTGCTCTGCCCTGTATTGTTCTGTTTGCCGGCTCTTGATATTTTGGACTGTTTTTTCAGTTTTGGTTTTGTCTCCCTGCATTGCCCTGTTTGCCTGTGCCTTGACCCTGGACTGTTTTTGGATTGTGTTTTTGCCTTTGTCCCTTTGCTCTACTGTTTATATTAAATTCTTTTTTTATATAAGGACAACCAAGACTTTAGCTCCTTGCCAGATTATCTTACAAGGCAGATGTAAAGGAACAGGAGGTTATGGAGACAGATGATCCGCTGTGGTGACCCCTAATTGGAGAAGCCGAAAGAAGAAGAAGAAAGATAGTGGTGGCATTAATGGGTGGATCAAGTCGGGTAAGTCCCTGCTGAAGGCCCAGGTACCAAATGCATGCCTGCCACTGCTCAGACCACTCATCAGACAATCAAAACCAGTCCGGAAGCAGGTGAGAACCTGTCCACCAAACAGTGCCGCACCAAACAGTGACTTAACAGATGGAGAAGTACACATCAGCAGCTAACCCTAACCCAATCACCTAACCCTAACCCCACACGACATGTACATTTCTCCCAAACCTACAAGGGGAAAGCCCCTGCCTTGCCACATCAGGGACACAAGTAGAAGCTGTCATTGAGGACCAAATGCCAGACTCCGATACAATTGGTTTTTATTCCACTTCACCCACATCTTTTATTCAAATTGCACTTGCAGTACTGAACTCCATGCCTTAGTCCATTCCTTGTGAAGTTCACCCAAATTCTAGAATGGATTTTGCTTGACAAGCCTCTTAAGGCTGCGGTTCTCTCGGTTGGTTGTGCATCCTTTCCTTTCACATGTTCCTTCCACTCAACTTTCTGTTAACATGCTCAGATACAGCACTCTGTGAACACCAGTTTCTTTGGCAATCAATATTTGTGGCTTCCCCTCCTTCTGAAGGTGTCAATGATTGTCTTCTGGACACCTGTCAGATCAGCAGTCTTCCCCATTATTGTGATGCCTAGTGAACCAAACTGAAAGACCATTTTGAAGGCTCAGGAAACCGTTGCTGGTGTTTTGAGTTGATTAGCTGATTGGCATGTCGCCATATTCTAATTTTTTGATATTTAAAAGAACAATACTTCAATCTGTTTGCACTAAATTTATTAATACAGGAGTTTCACAATTGGAGTTAAAGTACTGAAATAAATTAACTTTTCCATGATATACAGGTGCATCTCAATAAATTAGAATATCACAACTCTACAGGGAGCCTTTCAGTACATTTATTTCTGTAGGAAAATGATTGTTTAAAGTCACAGTGGGAGAGAGATCCTCCTCACACTTCCACTAAAACTGAGGAAAACGTGTGGATTTGACTCAGGTTGGGTTTTGGGTTGAGGTTAAAACACAATCATGTAGTCCACTTCAAATATTATTCAGAAATCTTGTAGTATTGCTGGATATAAAGATAAATATTTACAGATATATTGAATTTATTGAGAAATTTAAATCTAGGATCTAATAGATTGTTTCAACATGTACAAATAATTCACACAACGCATAGTAATTATAAAAAGAATATAGTAATTATCCATGAATTACTGTTGTTATAATTTTCCTAAACACTTTTAGATATATTTAATTTTCAATCACAAAACCTCAGAACTGTTTTATAACCCAAACTGAACACAGCATATAGAGGTTGAGTGAATGTGGTGTGGACTCTGTGGAGGAGCCTCATTGTATCAGAGATTCTGTGAAAGGACAGAGTTCCTGCACTGTGATCCACATACACTCCTATTCTGGATGGTGATGGAACTTTGAGATCAGTTTTAATGTTATTGTGCCAGAAGTAGACAGAGGAAGAAGAACACTCCAGACTCCAAGATTTACTGTTGTATCCAATCCCACATTCATCACCTTCTCCTTTCCTGCTGATCTCTTTATATGAGACTGATATAAACACAACATCCCCTCTCCACTCCACCTCCCAGTAACAGCGTCCACACACACTCTCTTTACACAACACCTGAACCCAGAAGTCAAATCTCTCTGGATGATCAGAGTATCGCTGTGCTGTATCACTGCATCTCACGACTCTTTTATTCTCAGACAGAATGAGTTGAGGATGTGCTGTGTTGGGATCCAGAGTCAGATAACAGAAATCTAGAACAATAAAATGTGCACAGGTTTGATGTTAATCACAGGATTTATAATAAGTGTGTGTGAGACACCTGTGTGTGTTTCTGTTCTCCTAATGCTGCTCTACATGAACTATTTTAAATATTACACATCATCAGTCATCAGGGAGAAATGGATCAGATTTAGATCATCAATACAGACATGTTTACACACTGTGCATGTGTGTGTGTGTGTGTGTGTGTGTGTGTGTGTGTTACACCTACACTGCAGAAAATCTGCTCTGCTCTTTGGATCTGAGGGTAAAATCATATGAACTGCTGCAGCTGTTGAGACACAGAGACAAAATGGAGACTAAAAATGATGTGAAAACATTTTACATTATAAATATAAAAGTTGTGATTCTTTGCTGGTATCAGACGCGTCAGTGACCAGTGAGGAAACTTTCCAGATCTGAATTAAAGCATCAACTATGATATTCTAAATTAGATCTTCTGACTACCTTGTGGACGGATTTTGTTGAATTTCTCCTGACAGATTTCCTCGACTCGTTTTTTCAGATCTGAGACAGATTTCCTCACTCCATCAAATGAGAGATGTTGATTGACAGTGAAGCTGGGTGAGTCGTCACATCCAGGAGAAACACAGAGAGACGGGAAACTCTACAGAGAGGAAACACATCATAGAGAAGGAGAAAAGTGGAGGAGAGAAACGAATGAATCTCAGACTGAATCAGACCAAAGACACACTTGTGATCTCAGACAGGAACATTTATTGCTGTAATGAGCTTTTAGGAGGAAACTTTGTGAGGAACAGCGCCCTCTGTAGATCAGACAGTTAGTGTTACCTGGAGGAAGTGGATGTGATCATGTGTGTGTGAAAGCTGCTCCAGATCACTGACTCTCCTCTGAAGATCAGTGATCTCCTGCTCCAGATCTTTCAGGTGTTGTTCAGCTCGACTCAGTTCAGCTTTTTCCTGAACTCTGATCATCTCCGTCACCTCCGAGCGCATTTTCACCAGGGAGCTGATCATCTCATTGAAGATCTTCTCATTATCATCTACTGCTGCCTGTGAACGCTTCTGTTAGAACACACACACACACAACACACACACACACACACACACACATATATATATATATATATATATATATATATATATATATTACAGTGGGTACAGAAAGTATTTAGACCCCCTTACATTTTTCACTCCGTTATATTGCAGCCATTTGCTAAAATCATTTAAGTTAATTTCTTTTCCTCATTAATGTGCACACAGCACCCCATATTGACAGAAAAACACAGAATTGTTGACATTGTTGCAGATTTATTAAAAAAGAAAAACTGAAATATCACATGGTCCTAAGTATTCAGACCCTTAGCTCAGTATTTAGTAGAAGCACCATTTTGAACTAATACAGCCATGAGTCTTTTTGGGAAAGATGCAACAAGTTTTTCACACCTGGATTTGGGGTTCCCCATCGGGAACTCGAGCTGCGTCGAAACGCTATGGGAATGCCCCTGCGCTCTGAACCGCGTGTGAAATCTAGCCAATAGGCAAGATGTGACGTCATAGACAGGCGACGTCGAGTAAACCAGGAAGCTACAAGATGGCTGTGCGGTGGTAGCGACATTAGCTTCTGCTCGTTCAGTTAAGCGCTTTGTGTGTGTTATCTGTGCAGTCATGAGCTTAATGCAGGCAGAATTCCATCTGTTCCGATGTGTTGTTTGCTTAGCTTAGAAGCGTGCTTATTCGGCTCTCGAGGGTATCGGTTGTTAGCATTTTAGCCGTGTGGCTATGCGCTCCCGGCTCCAAGCCGGGTGCTTTTCCAATGTTGCTCACTGTGCACGAATGTTATTAGGACTAAGTAGCGTGGCTACGGGACAATGCCGCTTGTGGTAGAGACGCTAGCTAGCAATCTCCCCGAGTGCTACATCTTTGAAGGCTATTGGTTTGCCTATGAGGAGCTGCTTGGCTCTGGTAGGTAGGGCTATGCGGCAGGTCAGGCTGCGGGTTGCTCTAAGCCCGAGGAGGGGCTGGACGACCTGAGGTTCGTCCTCGCCTCTAGTGGACGGGCTGTGGTGCGTAAGCCTGTCGGCTTGCATTTTGGAGAGCGGTGTGCACCTCATGCTATGGTGCCCGTCTCTCCCCGGCACCACCGGGAGGCCGGTCTGTCGGCCCTGCCTCAGGGTGTTCAAGATGCTGCCTCCATCCAGTGGTTAACTCCCTTATTCCACCCAAAAGTTCGTTGCGGATGGGGGTCATCCGCCGCCTCTCAGGGGGCTTTAACGGCTGCAGTACGCTGCTCCTGCCGTTCGGGTTCAGGAGTGCTGTCTGCCAGCCCTGCCACGGGACGTGTTCAGGGCGTGGCTTCCCTCGAGCGGTTTGCTCCCCGCCCGTAAGATCACTGCGGATGGGGGGGATCCGCCGCCTCTCAGGAGGTGTGGTCGGCAGGAGTTTCCTGGGGGTCCTGCATGCTTTGGAGAAGGGCTGCGCGATTCAGTTCGCGTCTTCTCCTTCCCGGTTCATCCTCCCGGATGTGTCCCACCCTGGAGGGACCCGTGCAGGCTCTGGTCCTGGAACAGGAGGTGGTTCCATCCTCCTCGGTCAGAGAGTCAGGCTACTATGGTCCGTACTTCATTGTTCCAAAGAGGGATGGCGGGTTGCATCCCATTCTGGATCTCCACTCCTTGAACCACTCATTAATGAGGCTCGGGTTCAGGTTACTCGCTGAGAAAGAGCGTGTCTCAGATCAAGTCCGAGGAATGATTTGTCATATGTTAGATCTGGAGGTCGCATGCTCCCACGCAGCCGTCCTTCACCACACAAGGGAGGTTCCTGAGGTTGCTTTCAGGGTGAAGCTTACCAATATCGGTCCCCCCGTTCGGCCTAGCACTCTCACCCGTACCTTCACAAGGTGCGTGAATGCGGCAATGACCCCGCTGCGGCTTCAGGGCATCCGCATTTTGTATTATATCGACGATGGGTTGATGTTGGCTCGTTTAGAGCACCAGGCGGTTCCGCAATAAGATGTCCTGCATGAAGGTACTGGGGTTCAGACTGAAACGCCGTTGAAGAGTGCACTTTCTCCAGCGCGGAGAACCACTTTTCTCTGCGTGGTGTGGGACTCGGCCAGGTTGCGGGCATGGTTGTCTCCCGCCCGGTTTGAAGTCATCCTCACCGCAGTCAGGAGGGTAGGAGCAGGCCAGCCACTCACTGTGAGGCAGTTCCAGAGGCTGCTGGATCTCATAGTGGCAGCGTCCAGTGTAATTCTACTTGGTCTCCTCTGCATGAGGCCCCTCCAGTGGTGGCTCCGGGGCAGAATGGTTCTCCCCCAGAGGGAGTCCGTATCGTAAAATCAAGGTCTCGCGGTGTGCCCTTCGAGCCTTGGATGCATGGAAGGACCCAACGTTCTGTCCCGAGGCCTGTTTTAGGGACTCCTTGTCGTCGCTTAAAGCTAACGACGGATGCTTCCCTCACAGGGTGGGGAGCGGTCATGAGTGGCCACTCCGCCAGGGTCTGTGGAGTGGCCCACTTCTCTTGTGGCAGATAGATTGCCTGATGATGAGATGATGGCAGTGTTGTTGGGGTTAAAACACTTCCTCCCAGTCCTGAGAGATCGCCATGTGTTGGTCCGCAGGGACAATACTGCAGTGGTCTCGTACATCAACCACCAGGGGGGCCTCCGGTCTCGCTCCTTGCAAACAACTGCGAGAGGCGCAAGAGGTCCTCTTGTGGTCCCAGGACGAACTTCTCTCATTGAGAGCCATTTACATCCCGGGACAGTTGGATGTCAGAGCAGACGCCCTGTCGAGACAGTGGCTGCCAAGGGACGGTCATGGCCGAGGCTATGCCTGTATGCCTTTCCCCCGATTGCACTGCTCTCGGGAGTTCTGGAAAGTGTTCGCCGGGAAGGAGTCTGTCTCCTCCTGGTAGCACCTCGATGTCCGGGCAAGCTGTGGTTTGCGGACCTGTTATCCCTACTCGAGGGCCCTCCATGGGAAATTCCTCCCTGGAGGGATCTCCGCTCGCAGGTCGGTTCAGTTCTGGAGTTTTTACAGGAACAGTTTGCCACAGGGTTAACCCCTTCGACCCTGAAGGTTTCTGTGTCCGCCATCGCGGCATATATCACCCCGCCTGCGGGGCACCCATTGGTGGCACGTTTCCTCCGCTGCACCCGGAGGCTGAGGCCCGGGACCCGACCCAGAGTGCCTGTCTGGGACTTGGCAGTTGCCCCGTCCCGCCTGGTATTGCCCCCTTGCATGGCCAGAGTGTTTCTATACACGAAACCTGGGTGCGTACCTAAGGCGATGTGTTGTGTTACAGGCATTCTGCCCTCCTCTGTTTATAACCCCCGACCAGGGGTTACAGACCCGGCTGTGTCTAGTGCGAGCACTGGATGCTTGAGTCCTTGGAGGCAGTCGGTGCAGCTGTTCGTCTGCTGTGGCCCTAATAGGAAAGGTTTCCTGGCCGATGGGCGGACGTTTAGCAGGTGGGTAGTGGATGCCATCCTTTCAGCTATGAGTCCTGGTCTCCCCACTCCGATCGGGGTCAGGGCTCGCTCCACCGGAGTGTGGCGGCCTCTACGGCCTGGTCTGCCTGAGTATCACTCCTGCTGCAGGCTGGTCGCAATGTCACAAGCTCTCTAGAGATTCTCAATTGGGTTTAAGTCAGGGCTCCGGCTGGGCCATTCAAGAACAGTCACGGAGTTGTTGTGAAGTCACTCCTTCGTTAATTTAGCTGTGTGCTTAGGGTCATTGTCTTGTTGGAAGGTAAACCTTCGGCCCAGTCTGAGGTCCAGAGCACTCTGGAGAAGGTTTTTCTCCAGGATATTCCTGTACTTAGCCGCATTCATCTTTCCCTCGATTGTAACCAGTCGTCCTGTCCCTGCAGCTGAAAAACACCCCCACAGCATGATGCTTCACTGTTGGGACTGTATTGGACATGTGATGAGCAGTGCCTGGTTTTCTCCACACATACCGCTTAGAATTAAGGCCAAAAAGTTCTATCTTGGTCTCATTAGACCAGAGAATCTCAAGTCAAGTCAAGAGGCTTTTATTGTCATTTCTACTATACACAGTGGTACACAGTAAAAACGAGACAACGTTCCTCCGGAACCCTGTTGCTACACTAAACAACAACAAACAAACAGCATAGAGCTACAACACAAGCTACATAAAGTGCATCGAGTGCAACCTAGTGCAAACAGTGCAGACAGACAGTGCAAACAGACGACACAAGACAAGACACAAAACCCAATATAGCGCCAACCAGTAAACCTACTGTATACTTGATTATACAGTACTGTACGAGAAGACTGTAAAAACTATACAAACTAAAAACTATACACGGTAAGTGAGTATAAACAGAACAATGTAATCTTATTTCTCACCATCATGGAGTCCTTCAGGTGTTTTTTTAGCAAACTCCATGCAGGCTTTCATGTGTCTTGCACTGAGGAGAGGCTTCTATCGGGCCACTCTGCCATAAAGCCCCGACTGGTGGATGGCTGCAGTGATGGTTGACTTTCTACAACTTTCTCCCATATACTGACTGACTCTGGAGCTCAGCCAAAGTGATCTTTTGGTTCTTCTTTACCTCTCTCACCAAGGTTTTTCTCCCCCGATAGCTCAGTTTGGCCGGACGGTCAGCTCTAGGAAGGGTTCTGGTCGTCCCAAACGTCTTCAATTTAAGGATTATGGAGGCCACTGTGCTCTTAGGAACCTTAAGTGCAGCAGTAATGTTTTTGTAACCTTGGCCAGATCTGTGCCTTGCCACAATTCTGTCTCTGAGCTCTTCAGGCAGTTCCTTTGACCTCATGATTCTCATTTGCTCTGACATGCATTGTGATCTGTAAGGTCTTATATAGACAGGTGTGTGGCTTTCCTAATCAAGTCCAAACAGTATAATCAAACACAGCTGGACTCAAATGAAGGTGTAGAACCATCTCAAGGATGATCAGAAGAAATGGATAGCACTTGAGTTAAATATATGAGTGTCACAGCAAAGGGTCTGAACACTTAGGACCATGTGATATTTCAGTTTTACTTTTTTGATAAATCTGCAAAAATGTCAACAATTCTGTGTTTTCTTTTGTCAATATGGGTTCTATGTGTACATTAATGAGGAAAAGAAATGAATTTACATAATTATAGCAAATGGCTGCAATATAACATTTAATAAGTGAAAAATGAAGGGGGTCTGAATATATATATATATATATATATATATAAATATATACAGTGTGTGTGTGTGTGTGTGTGTGTGTGTGTGTGTGTGTGTTTTCACTCCTCACCTTAATAGTGCCCACAGACTGTTTCAGCTCTTGCACCTTCTTTTGCTTCTCCTGGATCTTCTGCTGGGATTTAATCTGCTTCTTCTTTAGCTCATTCTGAGACCAAATAAAATACATTTCAAATAGATTTTATTGTGTTCTACAGAATTGTTGTAATAAATAAAACTAAATAAAAAAGTCATGAGATTAAGAAACATTGCATTTCTGTTGTGTGCATGTTGTTGTGAACATGAACAGTGATATTCTCTGTACTGAAACGCACCATGAATCCACTTACATTCAGAAAGTTTTTACTTTACTTCCTCTCTACCATTAAATGGAGTTCTGAAGTAACTTAAGGTTGAGTGAAAGTCCGTGTTAATACACTAGTTGTTCCCAGTTCACACACATTACACAGACACACAGTTCAAGGCTCAATCCTGAACTTGGGTTACGATCTATGAGGAGATTTTCATGTTACAAGGTTTGTGCAGGTTCTGTGGTTTCATTCACATTCACAAAAAAACATGTAGACAGATGGATTATATACATAAAGTTGCTCCTAGTTATAACTGTGTTTGTGTAGTGGCCTACAATGATGTGATCATACATCCAATTTGGTTAAAGCAGATATATCCAGGTCAATCCATGAGGTCTTGGAAATGACTTGAGATGTGTAAATTTGAATTGTGGCTCTAAGGCTGGTTTTCACAGAAGCTGCGTAGAAATCCAGCTTGGGGCTCAGATTTCTTTTTCACATTCCTCAATCGCATGTCTTTTGGTTGAGGGTGTGGCTAGTACTTGCATGTGACTTTAACATAAATGTTCAAAATAAAATGTATTAGAAACTAACAGAATGATTACAAATGATTATTTTGCTACAAATAATTTCAATGTCAGCGTGTCTCGTATCCGGTCCATGTCGTTCCTCCCACTCTCCACCAGAGTGCACCATGACCACCAAGACTGTGTCCTATCAGACTACAGTTCCCGGAAGCCCCTGCATGGGAACCAGTTACAGACTTCTCCCACTTCCCAGCAGGGGGACTTTAAAAGGGACACAGAAATAGTGATAGTGAGGTTTAAGATGATCTTCACAAAAGGAGGCCAGACATACCAGACAGGACTTGACGGCTTTGTGTTTTCTCCCAGTGCAGGAATCACACTCCACATCTCCAGGTCCAGTGTAACAGTGAGCAGGAGAAGCAGCTTGGAGTTCAGTCTTCTTCAGTTTCTCCACCACTTCAGCCAGCATGTTGTTCCTGCGTAGAACAGGCCTTGGAGTGAAAGGTTCTCTACACTGGGGGCAGCTGTAGATGCTCTTCATGTCCTCCTGATTCCAGTGACTATTAATACACACCTTACAGAAACTGTGTCCACAGTGAATAGTCACTGGTTCCTTCAGGAGATCCAGACACACTGGACAGATGAACTGATCCTGATTTACTGAAATATTGGCTTCTGCCATTTTCCTGCTGTGTGTGTGTGTGTGTGTGTGTGTAAGAGAGAGAGAGAGAGGCTACAAGTTTTGTTTTCTCTAAAATCAACTTCCTGGTTCTATGTGTTCTATAGTGTGAAACAGAGTGGGCGTGGATTTAAACCCAGAAAGTTCAGACTTGTAGGGAACAATGTAGTCTTATATTAAGACAGTGGATGCTTGATACCTTCCTTCTGGTTAACTCTGTTAAGACAGAAGTATTTTTACTTGGACCACATGCAGCTAGAAGTAAACTCTCGGATTGCATAACATCTCTGGATGGTCTTTCTGTCTCAGTGTGTATTATTGACTCTAGTCTTTCCTTTGAGGTTCATGTAAATAACAGTACCAAATAACATTATTTGCCACAGCGGATCATCCTTCTCCATACCCCCCTGTCCTCTACATCTGCCTCTTTCAACCCAACTACCTGCATGTCTTCCCTCACCACATCCATGAACCTCCTCCTTGGCCATCCTCTTTCCTCCTTCCTGGTTGCTCCATTCTCAGCATTCTCCTACCGATATACCTTTTGTCCCTCCTCTGCACATGTCGAAACCATCTCAATCACACCTCCCTCACCTTGTCTCCAAAACGTCCTACATGCGCTGTCCCTCTAATAAACTTGTTTCTAATCTTGTCCATCTCGTCACTTCCAACTAAAACCTCAACATCTTCAGCTCTGCTACCTCCAGCTCCACCACCTGTCTCTCAATGCCACTGTCTCTAATCCATACAACATCGCAGGTCTCACCACAGTCCTATAAACTTTCCCTTTCATTCTTGTAGATACTCTTCTATCACAAATCACTCCTGCCACTTTTCTCCACCCACTCCACCCTGCCTGCACTCTTTTCTTTACTTCTCTAACACATTCTCCATTACTTTGCACTGTTGACACCAGCTACCTGAACTCCTCCACCTTTTCCAGCTCTTCTCCCTGCAACCGCACCACTCCACTGCCCTCCCTCTCATTCAGACACATGTACTCTGTCTTACTCCTACTGACTCTCATTCCCCTTCTCTCCAACGCATATCTCCACCTCTCCAGGCTCTTCTCAACCTGCTCTCTACTCTCACCACAAATCACAATATCATCCGCAAACATCATAGTCCAGGGAGACTACTGTCTGACCTCGTCCGTCAAGCTGTCCATCACCACTGCAAACAGGAAAGGGCTCAGGGCCGATCCTTGATGCAGTCCAACCTTCACCGTGAACCAGTCTGTCGTACCTGCCGTCACACTGTCCTCATACATGTCCTGCACCACCCTCACATACTTCTCTGACACACCTGACTTCCTCATACAATACCACAACTCCTCTCTTGGCACTCTGTCGACGCTTTCTAAATCCACAAATACACAATGCAATTCCTTCTGTCCTTCTCTATACTTCTCCATCAACATCCTCAAAGCAAATAAGGCATCTGTGGTGCTCTTCCTTGGCATGAAACCATACTGTTGCTCACAGATGGTCACCTCTTCTCTCAGCCTGGCTTCCACTACTCTTTCCCAAAACTTCATGGTGTGACTGATCAACTTAATTCCCCTGTAGTTACTGCAAGACTGCACATCTCCTTTATGCTTAAAGATCGGTACCAGCACACTTCTTCTCCATTCCTCAGGCATCTTCTCACCTTCCAAAATCCTGTTAAACAACCTGGTCAAAAACTCCACTGCCATCTCTCCTAAACATCTCCACGCTTCTACCGGTATGTCATCTGGTCCAACCGACTTTCCACTCTTCATTCTCTTAATTGTTGCTCTCACTTCCTCCTTACTAATCCTATCTACATCCTGCTTCACCAAGTCAAGTCAAGTCAAGTCAAGAGGCTTTTATTGTCATTTCTACTATACACAGTGGTACACAGTACACAGTAAAAATGAGACAACGTTTCTCCAGAACCCTGGTGCTACACTAAACAACAACAAACAAAACAACATAGAGCTACAACACAAGCTACATAAAGTGCATCGAGTGCAACCTGGTGCAAACAGTGCAGACAGACAGTGCAGACAGACAGTGCAGACAGACGACACAAGACAAGACATAAAACCCAATATAGCGCCGACCAGTAAACCTACTGTATACTTGATTATACAGTACTGTACCAGAAAACTGTAAAAAACTATACAAAATAAAAAAAACTATATCCCAGAAGTGAGTATAAACAGTACAATGTAGTGCAAAAAATACAGCAGCAGTCGAAGGTGCAAAAAACAGCATGTAAACAGTATAATACAGTGATAATGATAAATGTGCAAAAAACAGCAGTTGAGAGTATGATACAGTTGAGAATAATAAATAAATAAATGAATGGTGGTGGAATGGATTGAGATGAGTGATGAGTGTGTTAAGTGTTAAGTCCAGGAAAAATTTTACAGTTCGTTACACACATTTGAGTGCGTGTGTGTGTGTGTGTGTGTGTGTGTGTGTGTGTGTGTGTGTGTGTGTGAGAGTTCCGTTTCATTTCTGTGCATTAAGAAGCCTGATGGCTTGTGGAAAGAAACTGTTGCATAGTCTTGTTGTGGCGGCCCGAATGCTTCGGAACCGTTTTCCTGATGGTAGGAGTGTAAAAAGTGTGTGTGAGGGGTGTGTGTGATCGTCCACAATGCTGTGTGCTTTGCGGATGCAGCGTGTAGTGTAAATGTCCATGATAGAGGGGAGAGAGATTCCGATGATCTTCTCAGCTGTCCTCACTATCCTCTGTAGGGACTTGCGGTCCGAGACGGTGCAGTTCCCAAACCAGGCAGTGATGCAGCTGCTCAGGATGCTCTCAATGGTCCCTCTGTAGAACATGGACAGGATGGGGGGAGGGAGGTGGGTTTTCCTCACCCTTCTCAGAAAGTAGAGACGCTGCTGGGCTTTCTTGGTGATGGAGCTGGTGTTAAGTGACCAGGTGAGGTTGTCTGCCAGATGAACACCAAGGAATTTGGTGCTCTTGACGATCTCCACTGAGGTTCCATCAATAATCAGTGAAGATTGTTCGCTCTGTGCTCTCCTGAAGTCCACAACCATCTCTTTCGTTTTGTCCACGTTCAGAGACAGGTTGTTTGCTCCACACCAGGCAGTTAGCCGTTGCACCTCTTCTCTATATGCTGACTCGTCGTTCTTGCTGATTAGACCTACCACGGTCGTGTCATCAGCGAACTTGATGATGTGGTTCGAGCTGTGCATTGCTACACAGTCGTGAGTCAGCAGAGTGAACAGCAGTGGGCTGAGCACACAGCCCTGGGGGGCCCCAGTGCTCAGTGTGGTGGTGCTGGAGATGCTGTTCCCGATCCTGACTGACTGAGGTCTCTCAGTCAGGAAGTCCAGGATCCAGTTACAGAGGGAGGTGTTCAGGCCCAGAAGGTTCAACTTCTCGATCAGGTGCTGAGGAATGATTGTGTTGAATGCTGAGCTGAAGTCAATGAACAGCATTCGTACATACGAGTCCTTGTTATCCAGGTGGGTGAGGGCCAGATGAAGGGTTGTGGAGATAGCATCGTCCGTGGAACGGTTTGGACGATACGCAAACTGCATGGGGTTCAGGGAGGGTGGAAGCTGTGTCTTAATGTGCCTCATGACGAGCCTCTCGAAGCACTTCATCGCGATGGGTGTGAGCGTGACGGGACGATAGTCATTGAGGCAGGAGACAGAAGACTTCTTCGGCACGGGAACAATAGTCGTTGTCTTGAGGCACGTGGGAACAACGTTGCTGCTCAGGGAGATGTTGAAGATGTCAGTGAGGACATCTGCTAGCTGTTCTGCACATTCCCTGAGCACTCTGCCAGGAATGTTGTCAGGTCCAGCAGACTTCCGTGGGTTAACTCTGCATAGAGTTTTCCTCACTTCAGCTGTGGTTAGACAGAGCACCTGGTCAGTGGGGGGAGGGATGGTCTTCCTCGCCACCACGTTGTTCTGCACCTCGAACCGGGCGTAGAAGTCGTTCAGCACATCTGGGAGGGAGGGGTCACGGTCACAAGCAGGTGATGTGGTCTTGTAATTCGTGATCGCCTGGATGCCCTGCCACATGCGCCGGGTGTCTCCACTGTCCTGGAAGTGGTTGTGGATTTTCTTCGCGTGCGCGCGCTTCGCCTCTCTGATAGCACGAGACAGTTTGGCCCTTGCTGTTTTTAAGGCCGCCTTGTCCCCTGATCTGAAGGCAGAGTCTCTTTGTTTCAGCAGCGCACGACGCTTGCAGTCATCCACGGTTTCTGGTTGAGCGTGTAGTGATGGTCTTGAGATGGTCACATCATCAACGCACTTGCTGATGTAGCTGGTCACTGATGATGTGTACTCCTCCAAGTTGATGGAATCGCTGTAGGTTGCAGCCTCTCTAAACATGTCCCAGTCAGTGCACTCAAAACAGTCCTGAAGAGCAGAAGTAGCTCCTTCTGGCCAGGTTTTCACCTGTTTCAGAACCGGTTTAGAGCGTCTGATGAGCGGTCTGTATGCTGGAATCAACATAACAGAGCTGTGGTCTGAGTATCCGAGATGGGGCGGGCTCCGCACGATACGCGCCGGGGATGTTTGTGTAAACAAGATCCAGCGTGTTCGCTCCTCTCGTTGCAAAGTCCACATGCTGATGGAGTTTAGGAAGCACAGTCTTGAGATTCACATGGTTGAAATCTCCGGCGATAATAAACAATCCGTCGGGGTGAACATTCTGCAGGTCGCTAATAGCGCCGTAGAGTTCACTCAGTGCCTCCTTAGCATTAGCACTGGGAGGAATGTACACTCCGACGATGTAAACAGTTGTGAATTCCCGTGGTAATTAAAAAGGTCTGCATCTAACAGTCACAAACTCCACTAGCGATGAGCAGTAGCTTGAAACAAGCACAGAGTTCTTACACCATTCCGTGTTGATATAAACACACACGCCACCACCGCGAGTCTTACCGCACAGAGCTGCGTTTCTGTCGGCTCGAAACACGGTTAGCCCGTCTAGCTGGATGGCGGCGTCCGGAACTCTGTCGCTGAGCCACGTCTCCGTGAAAACAAAGACGCAACAGTTCCAGTTTATTGTCCAGGGAGCAGACGTTGGAAAGAAAAATGGACGGGAGAGCCGGCCGGCTAGGGTTAGCGTTTAGCCTAGCACGGACACCCGCCCGCTTGCCGTCCCCTCTCCCGGCCACCGGCATCAGGTAACACCGGGGTCTGGGGGCCTGGTCTTTGTGGCCGAGGTCGCCGAGGTCGCAGCAAGCCGAGGTCGCGAAGGTTGTTGATAAGATCATCATGCAGATTGTTGGTTGCATGATGCCTGTACTGTAACAGTGTCTGGTGGTCGTACACATGAACACAGCTGACTCTGGTGTCCATTTTTGGTTTCGGAGAGGCCGCTGCGAGCGGTATCAATCCTTTTCTCCTTCCTTAGTGTCCAACCTCTCATACAGCTCCTCATATGCCTTTTCCTTGGCTTTTGCCACATCCCTCTTTACCTGCTGCCGCATCTCCTTGTACTCCTGCTTACTTTTTTCATCACTCTGTCTATCCCACTTCTGTTTTGCCAACCTCTTTCTCCTTATGCTCTCCTGCATAGCACATAAACCACCTGTGTGCACCTTCCTCCACTCTTATACGTCAACCTTTGATCCTCCTTCTTCTTAAAATAAGTGTTCACCACTGCCATCTCCATCCTTTTAGCAAAATCTACCATCATTTGCCCTTCCACATTCCTCTCCTTAAAACCATACCTACCCATCACCTCCTCATCACCTCTGTTCCCTTCACCTACATGCCCATTAAAGTCTGCCCCAATCACCAATCGTTCTTTCCTAGGTACACCATCTACCACTTCATCTAATTCACTCCAGAATTTTTCCTTCTCCTCCATCTCACAGCCAACTTGTGGAGCATAGGCACTGATGACATTTATCATCATCCCTTCAACTTCCACCTTCACGATCATCACCCTATCAGAAACTCTCTTCACCTCCACTACACTCTTACTGTACTCTTCCTTCAGAATCACCCCTACACTATTTCTCTTTCCATCCACACCATGATAAAACAGTTTAAATCCACCTTCAATGTTCCTGGCCTTACTCCCTTTTCACTTGGTCTCCTGAACACACAGCATATCTACCTTTCTTCTCTCCATCATATCAGCTATCTCTCTCCCTTTACCCGTCATAGTACCAACATTTAACGTACGAACCCGAACCTCCAGTCTCCTACACTGCTCCTTTCCCTGCCATCTCTGTAGACTTCTTCCTCCTCTCCTTCTCCTCCTTCGGCCAACAGTAGCCCAATTTCCACCGGTACCCTGTCGGCTAACAATACCTGTGGCGGTCGTTGTTAACCCGGGCCTCGACCGATCCAGTATGAAATTCTCATTTGTGATCCGCATATTTGATTTGGCACATGTTTTTACGCTGGATGCCCTTCCTAACGCAACCCTCCCCATTTACCCGGGCTTGGGACCGGCACTAAGAGTGCACTGGCTTGTGCATCTATAATGGCTGGGTTGTTTTTTGTGCGTTTTTACCTACGTTAATTATTCATCCGGTGGTCATAAGTTTTGTTTTTGTGTTTTTTGTCAGCCCAACCCAGATGGCTGTTTGGAGGGTAGACTCTGTGTGCGGACCAGCTCTGTTTTCAGGTCCTCCAATGGTGCCACAGCTCTCGTTTTTGGTGGCCCATTAAGGAAGATGTTCGCCAGTTTGTGGCATCCTGTCCTATTTGCGCCCAGCACAAGAACCCGAGAAACTCACCGGCGGGTCTCCTTCACCTACTTCCCATTCCTCATCGACCTTGGTCCCATAAAGCCTTGGATTTTGTTACCGGTCTACCCCCCTCAGCTGGCCATACCACCATTCTCTCTGTAATTGATCGGTTTTCCAAGATGGCCCATTTCATACCTCTTCCAAAATTGCCCTCGGCCAAGGAAACAGCCCAGCTCTTGCTACAGCATGTCTTTCAAGCAATATAGTCTCGGAAGGGGGCCCACGGTTTACTGCCAATTTTTGGAGGGACTTCTGCCGCCTCCTGGGTATCTCGGTCAGCTTGTCTTCCGGGTTTTTCCCGCAGACCAACGGGCAAGCTGAAACGCTAAACCAAGACCGGGAGACGGCCCTTCACATCCTTTGCACCGATGACAATGCCTCGTGGGCATCTCAATTGATATGGGCTGAATATGCTCAAAATACTCTGCCCTCCGCAGCCACCAGCCTCTCCCCTTTTCAGGCCGCTTATGGTTACCAACCACCCATTTTTTCCTCTCAAGAAGTTATGGCCTCGGTACCATCAGCTGGTGCCTTGGTCAGGCGCTGCCGCCGTGCCTGGAAGAAGATCCGGGCTGCTCTCCTCAGGTTTTTCCATTCCTATACCTGCTGGGCTAACCGCCGGTGCGGACCAGCACCCGCTTACTGCACTGGGCATAGAATCTGGCTCTCCACCAAGGACCTGCCCTCGAAGGTCGTGTGCAGGAACCTTGCTTTATTGGCCCTTTCCCTATTTCCAAGGTGCTCAACCCTGTGGCAGTCCACCCCATCTTCCAAGTTTCACGCCTCAAACCGGTCCATGCTTGCTTCCTGTTGTTTTCTCTGGGTTTGCCTGATTTTGTCTTTTGTTAATAAAGACGTTTATTATATACCTCGCTGGCATCCTGCATTTGGGTCCAACTACCCGCTCCCTGACACAAAACTTCTTAAACAACTTTTTTAGGCATCGCCGTATGTCAATCTTTCATGTCAAACACCCCTGTGTGCAGACTTGTCCAGTTTCAGGAAAAAATTCATGTTTGTGCTTTGTTCTAACTTGCTGTTCATGATGAAATTGCAGATGTGGTATCACATGTGGTCAGAATATCACCAGTTAACCATGTAGCAAATTTAGTTTTGCAAAAAAGGAAATATTTATGAGTAATTATAACGGGTTATAATTAACCATAAATATTTAAATTAAGTTTTAGAATTATGGTAATGGAATTAATGTTACAATTATGTGGTTTGTTCGTCCACTGAACAGACAGTATAATCTAATTTATTCTACAGAAGGTTAACGCAGGAGTTGAGTCAAGATGGCGCCGCGGATGGCAGCCTCGGCACGACTCTCTCTAGTACTTTCTTTCTTTTTGTTTATTGTCTGTGTGTTTAGTTACCCTACCCTAATAACTTACACTAAAGAAGAATTGCTTAACATCGGGGAGTTCACTCCAGACACTTTTTCAACAGTTTTTACAAACCCGGAAAGTTATTTGGAGATCTTAGTTGGAGCTGCAGCTACTCTCTATGGCACATGGAGGAGACGCCGGCGGGGGAAGCGCGCCGGCGCGCTAGTGAAGCTACGACAGAGGGGACTTAGAACTGTGCTCCCGTCGCAACCTTACGAACCTTGCAATTTACCTTGCGAACTGCCGAACAAAATGGACGAACTAACTCTTCTTAACGGAACAAACAAAGATTTTGCATGCTCCGCTGCTCTCTGTTTTACTGAAACTTGGCTCAGTCGCTCAATCCCGGACAGCGGATTACTTCTCTCGGGCTTCCACACCGAGCGGATTGCGGAACGGAGCTATCGGGCAAAACAAAAGGCGGCAGAATCTGCTTCTACATTAACGAACGTTGGTGTACAGATGTCACAGTGCTGGATAAATATTGCAGCCCAAACCTGGAATCACTGGTAATAAACTGTAAACCGTTTTACTCACCGCGGGAATTTTCCTCATTCATTCTGACCGGAGTTTACATCCCACCTCAGGCCAACGTGAATGATGCAATGCAAAACCTGGCAAACCAAATATCCGGCTTGGAGCAAAAACATCCGGATTCTCTTTTTATTATCCTTGGAGACTTTAACAGAGCAAAACTAACACTAGAACTTCCAAATTACAGGCAACATATTAACTGTCCGACAAGAGGGAAAAACACACTGGATCATTGCTACACCGTTCTTAAGGACTCAGACGCTCTGTACCCCGGCAGCTTTAGGGAACTCTGATCACTGCTTGGTTCATCTTATTCCAACATACAGGCAGAAACTAAAATCTGTTAAGCCTGTAGTCAAAACAGTGAAGAGATGGACCAGTGAGGCAAAGCAGGAACTACAAGACTGCTTTGACTGCACTGATTGGAGTGTCTTTGAGGCTGGAACTGACAGCCTGGATGAGCTGACTGACACTGTGACATCCTACAACAGTTTTTGTAAAGACATGTGTGTGCCAACCAAAACCTTCTGCGAATTTAGTAACAACAAGCCATGGTTCACAGCAAAACTTTGACATGCCAAGGAAGATGCATACAGAGGGGAGGACAAAGCACTGTACAAGCAGGCCAGGAACCAACTGACAAAGGAGATCAGAATAGCCAAAAGAAGCTACTCTGAAAGGTTTTCAGCTAACGACCCTGCATCAGTGTGGAAAGGCCTGCAAAATATCACAAACTACAGGAGACCACCCCTCCCCACTGAAGCAAACAAAGACCTGGCTGACGACCTCAACACCTTCTACTGCAGGTTTGAGAACAATATCTTCACACCTCTCATCCAACCCAGCCTAATGTCTGCCCCCATCACACCTCTGGAATCCTCTCTTACAACTCCTTCCAGCACTCAAGTTGCGCTCACGATTTGTGAAAAGGATGTGTATCGGCTCTTTCAGAGACAGAAGACAAGGAAGGCTCCCGGCCCAGACGGTGTCTCCCCCTCCTGTCTCAAAGCATGTGCTGACCAACTGGCTCCTATTTTCCCCTCTATCTTCAACAGATCACTGTAGTTGTGTGAGGTTCCCTCCTGCTTTAAACTCTCCACAATCATCCCAGTCCCCAAGAAACCCTCCATTACTGGACTGAATGACTACAGGCCTGTCGCTCTGACATCTGTCGTCATGAAGACCTTTGAAAAGCTGGTATTGGCCCATCTAAAGAAGACAGAACAGCTGCTGGATCCCCTACAGTTTGCATACCGAGCAAACAGATCGGTGGATGACACAGTCAACATGGGGCTAAACTACATTCTGCAACACTTTGACTGCCCAGGAACATATGCCCGGATTTTGTTTGTTGACTTTAGTTCGGCTTTCAATACAATAATTCCGGGAATCCTCCACTCAAACTCCTAAACCTTACTATACCCCCTGCCATCTGTCAATGGATCACCAGCTTCCTGACAGGCAGGAAACAACAGGTGAGACTGGGAGGTGTTACCTCCGGTATTCGGACAGTCAGCACTGGTGCTCCTCAGGGGTGTGTCCTTTCCCCACTGCTATTCTCCCTTTATACGAATGACTGCATATCAAGTGACCCAACTGTCAAACTCCTGAAATTTGCAGATGACACCACGCTCATTGAACTAATCCAAGATGGTGACGAGTCTGCATATAAGCAGGAGGTGAAGCAGCTGGTGCTATGGTGCAGTCAGAACAACCTTGAGCTAAACACACTCAAAACTGTGGAGATGATAGTGGACTTTAGGAAACATCCTTCAACACTACTCCCCTCACAATATCCAACATCCTGTGTCACCTGTGGAGAACTTCAAGTTTCTGGGCACTACCATTTCCCAAGACCTGAAATGGGAATCAAACATAAACTTGATTCTGAAAAAGGCCCAGCAGAGGATGTACTTTCTAAGGCAATTAAGGAAGTACAGTCTGCCACAGGAGCTGTTGATACAGTTCTACACAGCAGTCATTGAATCTGTCCTGTGCTCATCAATCACCATCTGGTTTGGAGCAGCAACAAAACAGGACAGAAACAGACTGCAGAAAACTGTTAAAACAGCTGAAAAATCATTGGTGCCCCCTGCCCACTCTCCAGGACTTGTACCATACAAGAACCAGAAACCGGGCAGGAAAAATCATTAATGACCCTTCACACCCTGGACACATCTTTCAGCTCCTCCCTTCTGGCAGGCGCTACAGAACTTTGTTCACTAAGACTGCCAGACACAGGAACAGTTTCTTTCCCCAAGCAATCACCCTCACTAACAACTGACCATAATTATATTCCCTGCTAACATCTATGAGTACTGCACAGAACTGTCAGTCATCACATTATCTGTATATGTTGCACACACTATTGCTTCTATATACTATTGCTTCTATATACTGTACAAAGTTTTATAGTAAACTCTCTCATCATACCTGGCACACAATACTGTCATTTGCACTACCATGCACTCCCACACTTTATGTACATTACTGGTCTGTATCCCTATTTATTACCCACACTGTCTATACTGTCTCATATTGTCTGTATTGTCTGTATTGTCTTGTATAGTCTGTTTTTGTCTTGTCGTGTCTGTTTTGTCTTGTATAGGTTTTTATTTATGTCTGTACTTTTGAGAGTAACAAACAGCTGGAACCAAATTCCTTGTTTGTGTCAACACACATGGTCAATAAACCTGATTCTGATTCTGATCTTACCAGCCAGGACAGACATGACCCCCCATTTACTTTATACCGTACAAGTAATTTAGCATGATCAAAGTATTGCAGTGACTTTGAAATGTGAGCAGCACTTAGAGACAATCACTTATAAACATACTGCGTTTAATGAATGGGACCACACAACATAGAACTAAACTACACAAACATACATAAAAAAAAGAAATTAAGAATATGCAGAGGGATGAAGAGAAGGAAAAAAAGAAAGAGAGAAAGTAAGAAAAGGAATGGCAAGTTTAACTTTAATTTGTCCACAACCTAAAATGAGAATCATCAAGAAATTCAAATTCACCCTAATAAAGGGGCTCAAGCTCAAGCACGCATTTAAATAGTTGGTAAAACAATTACTTGCATTGGCTTTGTTGCTAAACAATGAGACAATGTCTGTTGTGAAAAGCGCTATATAAATAAACTTAACTTGACTTGACTAAACAAGAATCTGGATGCAGTAGACAAAAGGAGGTTCTTGAAGAGTCAGTTAGGAGGGAGTTAGATGTTCTGCCAGGTTCTCCTGAAGATCAGAGTAGGAGTTCTTGGAGGTAAAGCTTACTGAAAGATCTGTCTCAAAGGGTTTGAGTCCTGTCTCGGAGTAAGGTTCTTGAGCAACGATTGGTGGGGGTTCAGGATATTTAAAGGTCCCCTAGCCACACCCAGGGGGGGTCATCACACCCAGATGTACTGTTTAGACCCAGTTTAGAGAGTGGATTGCCTTATCAATTGAATGCCCCCCCCCCTTAAAGATAGCTAGAGAGGCCAGGGACTATCCTGTTTTGTGTCTTTGGTGTGCGGTACGACACTGTGGTCTGGAACTCCCCCCCCAAATAAGTGTAAACCATGGGGCCCATTTTGTGATTGAGATGCAGATGTTAAAGGCTAAAAGGAATGCCTGGGACAGGTAATCTAGCTGATACACAAAATGATCCTAACCAGACGCTACAGATCCCCCCTGTAGGTTAATGAAGTTCTAGGGGGGAACATCATCAGCTAACAGTTATGAAGGTCGGCTAGTAGGTGGATCATGGTGGTCAGAAGGCAGGTAGATCATGGTGGCCTAATGGTGTTAGCGTCTAACTTCTCTCAGCCCTTGGTTTCTCAGGATGGGGGTTGATCTTAGTGAGGTTTAGCATTGTCTCTGACTGAGTCCCACATCTCCGGTGGTTCCGCTTGAAGGTGCGGGGAAGAGCAGCTGTGCACCTGTTCATTGACCTTTGTACTCTATTGATTCATTTAAACAGTAATAGAGTAAGGCCAAGGTTACGATGGTTGTGGAGATGGAAAGCACCGTGTAGGTGACAGTACCAGATCGGGTAACAGGGTAGTTGGTTGGGATCAGCAGTCGAGACAGTGTTCGGAGGGCCGATTGGGGGTGATCTCATTTGTTTGCACAACCCCCTATCCCCCTTCTCAATTCTAATTCAGGATCCAGGGTGAGATTGTGACTGGAAGGCACAGTTCTTTGAGTAGACCTCAGAGAGGCCTTGGCTCTCACCCTCCTTTGGAACTCTGAATTCTTAGCTAGGGGGTATTAGTCGGCTGGTTAACGGAAATTTTGTGGTGTGCCTCTTCCTTAGTTCAGTCCCTGCTATCATTAACAGAGACTCAGCTCCCTGGAGTTCCCCTTCAGGAACTCGAGCTGCGTCGAAACGCTATGGGAACGCCCCTGTGTTGTCCACACTCTGAACCACGTGTGAAATCTAGCCAATAGGCAAGCCGTGACATCATAGACAGGCGACGTCGCGTAAACCAGGAAGCTACAAGATGGCTGTGCTGTGGTAGCGACATTAGCTTCTGCTCGTTCAGGTAAGTGCTTTGTGTGTGTTATCTGTGCAGTCATGTGCTTAAATGCAGGCAGTATTCCGTCTGCGTGTTTCCTGCTTGCCCCGATTCATTTCAAGGCGGGGGGGGGTGACACGCAGCCGATGTGTTGTTTGCTTAGCTTAGAAGCGTGCTTAGTCGGCTCTCGAGGGTATCGGTTGTTAGCGTTTTAGCCGTATGGCTATGCACTCCTTGCTGTGAGCCGAGCTCCCGTTCCCCGGGGAGTGCGCTCGTTTGGCAGGTTCTTCTCGGGGCGTGTGAGGTGGTGCTCCGTATTTTTTCCTGCGAGGTGGGAGAAGTTCGGAGAGCGCTCTCCGATGAGCGCACTCTCTCTCCCAGCTTCGTCTCTCGAGGGTATCGGCTGTTAGCATTTTAGCCGTATGGCTATGCGCTCCTGGCTGCTAGCCGAGCTCCTGTTCCCCGGGGAGTGCGCTCGGTTGGCGGTTCCTTTCCCGGTGTGTGTAACGTGGTGCTCCGTATTTCTTCCTCCGAGGTGGGAGAAATTTCGGAAATTTCGGCGAAAGCATGCCTGGCGGCTGCTTCTTCTGCCGGTGCGGGCGGCGCGGCATTACATGTCTCTCTCTCCGAGGAGGATGAGATGATGGGTGCTAATGAGCCTGCAGACTCTGCACAACCTGTATTGTACGAGGAGCTCCTTGAGGTCGTGGCACAGGCCGGTTCCGAGCTGGATCTAGCTTGGCCGGTCGTGTAGCAGAAGCAGCGCGCACCCAGTGAGCTGGATGAGCGTTTCCTGCGCCCTGTGTCACAGCTTCGGCACCTTCCCTGATCTGCGCAGCGAGGTGTCTGGGTCCTGGGAGGCCAGTGTGTGCGCGTGCTTTTTCAATGTTTCTCGCTCTGCGCGAGTGTTATTGGGACTAAGTAGCGCGGCTACGGGACAATGCTGTTTGTGGTAGAGACGCTAGCTTTTTCTCCCTGAGTGCTGCATCTATGAAGGCTATCGGTTTGCCTACGGAGATCCGCTTGGCTCTGGTAGGTAGGGCTACGCTGCAGGTCAGGCTGCGCATGATGACATCCACATGATGAGTGTGTTGCAGGCATACCAGGCTGGCCTGCTATGGGGAATGGTGTTAGCTTCCTTCTGAGTGCCACGGTGGCCCCTCCTTGCCTGACCTGGTGATGCTGTAGGTAAGGGCGATTGCTGGCGGGTTCAGGTGGCCGCGGTGGCATTTCAGTGGTACTTTCTTGCCGCTCCGATGGGGCTGCTCGGCGGCAGCCTCGCCCTGGTACGTCCAGGCACATCGAATTAGCCCGGACAGAGTGCGTTGCCGCCCGATTTCCGCGGGGAGGTCCTTATGGGCCCTGGCAACACTCTGAGCCCGAGGAGGGGCTGGAAGACCTGAGGTTCGTTCTCGCCTCTCGTGTACAGGCTGTGGTGCATAAGCCTGAGGGCTTGCATCTTGGAAGGCGGTGTGCACCTCATGCTATGATGCCCGTCCCTCCCCGGCACCACTGGGAGGTCGGTCTGTCGGCCCTGCCTCAGGGTGTTCAGGACGCTGCCTCCCTCCAGCAGTTTGCTCCCCGTATTCTGCCCAAAAGATCGCTGCGGACGGGGGGATCTGCCGCCTCTCAGGAGGTTTTGTCGGCTGCAGATCTCCGCTCCAGCCGCTCTGAGTGGGTCAGGGGCCAGCCCCGAGGGAATGGTTCCCCTGTGGAACTTTCTGTCAGTCTGGAGGGCTGCCAGGAGTCTCTCGGGGGTCCTGCGTAATGTGGAGAAGAGCTGCGCGATTCAGTTCACGTCTTCTCCTCCCCGGTTCAACAGGATGTGTCCCACCCTGGTGGGACCCATGCAGGCTCTGGTCCTGGGACAGGAGGTGCGTACTCTCCTGAGGAATCAGGCCATCGAGGTGGTTCCATCCTCCTCGGTCAGAGAGTCAGGCTACTACGGCCCGTACTTCATTGTTCCGAAGGTGGATGGCGGGGTGCGACCCATTCTGGATCTTTACTCCTCTGGTTCTCCTCTGGGAACTCTGGTTCACCCCCGCCTGGAGTTGTGAAAGCTGTGGCTGTGGCCCCTGTGGCCCCCATAGCAGCTGTTCCCTCTACCAAGGTAGTAGAGGCCCTTCTCCACTCCAGATCTCCGTCCACGAGGAGGTCGTATGCCGCACGATGGCGACTGTTCGCATCACGGTGTGAGCACCATGACTTGGACCCAGTTAACTGCCCGGTAGGTTCAGTTCTGGGGTTTACGGGTACAGTTTGCCGCAGGGTTAACCCCTTTGACCCTGAGGGTTTCCGTATTCGCTGGGTAGGCACTTATTGGTGACACGTTTCCTCCACGGCGTCTGGAGGCTGAGGCCCGGGACGCGACTCAGAGTGCCTGTCTGGGACTTGGCATTCCCCCGTCCCGTCTGGGGTTTGCCCCCTGGCATGACCAAAGCGTTTCTTTACACGAGGCTGGGTGCATGCCTAAGGTGCCTACGGCTCCCACACGATATGTCGTGTTACAGGCATTCTGCCCTCCTCTGTTTTCGGCCCCCGACCAGGGGTTACAGACCCAGCTGTGTCCTGTGCGAGCACTGGATGCTTGTCTCCACAGGACAAGTCCTTGGAGGCGGATGGTGCAGCTGTTCGTCTGCTGTGGCCCTAATAGGAAAAGTTTCCTGGCCGATGGGCGGACTTTAAGCAGGTGAGTAGCGGATGCCATCCTTTCAGCTGCGAGTCCTGCTCCCCGCTGCGATCGGGGTCAGGGCTCGCTCCACCGGAGTGTGGCGGCCTCTATGGCCGGGTCCGCTGGAGTGTCACTCCAGGACGTCTGTGTTGCTGCGGGTTGGCCCACCCCGCTGACCTTGTCCGGTTCTATGGCCTTGACCTCAGAGCAACCATGGGCTCCTCTGTCCTATGTGCTGGTGCCGAGGCCCTCACTCTCTCAGCAGGGTCTGGTCAGTGTGGCGTGATTGGACACTCGTTCCCATAGCGTTTCGACGCAGCTCGAGTTCCTGAAGGGGAACGCCTCAGGTTACTTAACGTAACCCTAGTTCCCTGAGGGAACGAGACGCCGCGCCTCCGTGCCACACTCCTGCATCCCGCGGCGCTTACCTTCTCTCTTTGCAGAAGCTAATGTCGCTACCACCGCACAGCCATCTTGTAGCTTCCTGGTTTACGCGACGTCGCCTGTCTATGACGTCACGGCTTGCCTATTGGCTAGATTTCACACGTGGTTCAGAGCGTTGACAACGCAGGGGAGTTCCCATAGTGCTTCGACGCGGCGTCTCATTCCCTCGGGGAACTAGGGTTACGTTTGTAACCTAGAGACGTTTTTCACCGAGATGGTGTCTTTCTTCTTTCTTCTTGTGGTTTCTATGCAGAGATCAGTCAGGGCCTTTTGGAGTTTTTTTTTTTTTTTTGCTCCTGCAGCTCTGGGTCTTTCTCATCTGTCGTACTGCACTGTTTCTGAGTCTCTGCCGTTAGTTGGTCCAGCTGACCATGAGCACATACTGGGTTCTTCTGAGCCTCCTCAGCTTGGATCCTCAGTGCTGATGATTCCTGTTCCAGGTGGGAGATGCTTGCTTCATCCACATTTGCAGCACTCAGGTTATCACTAAGCTGTTCTGGCTCAGATGCTGCAGGTCACTAGTAGCCTTGGGCAGAAGGGTACCAGTCATGGCATTTAAACAGGCTGGCACATGTCTCCGGTGACGTAGCTTCCTGTGTTTGACTTGTTTGCCGCGAGTTCCGTGTTTGTATTCGTGTTTATATTCGTTTGTTTGTGTTTTTCTCTTTTAATAATCCTAAATTGTTTGTCTTCCTGACTTGTGCCTGTAGTCAGTTAAACTCGACTACCACTATATCTTCTCTCACTTTATCTTATTTGTGTATCCGAAATCTGTTCGTGATTATGAGCACTATGCCGGCTGTGTGTCTGACTTTGAGCACAGGTGAGGACTCGTTCGATTTGCAAACGGTGGCGTTGGAGATGGAGGTTTTGGAGAAACAGATTCGCGAGCTGCATGAAAAGCATGCCCGGCTGCGAGAGCGGAAAGCGGCGCTGGAAACATCCCGGGCGGACGCGCACTCGTCCCAGGTAAATTCCGGGTTGAACCTAACGCTCCCAGCACCTCAACTCCGCGTGTTTCTCTGCCCAGACCCAGCGCACCTACAACTCCGCAAAGGTGCAACATGGACCCTGGATGCGGCAGCAGCGGAAGAGACAAGCAAAGCCCCGGTCGAGGACGCCTCCCCCGCCACCACTACAGGCCTTCGAGATCTCGACCGAGAACCGCCGCCTCTCCGCGAGACGGAACGCGACACTGTGATTCTCGGAGATTCCATCGTCCGGCATGTCCGCGCTACCGGAGCTAAAGGTAAGGTGCACACTCGCTGTTTTCCTGGTGCTCGTGTTCTTGATGTCGCTGCGCAGGTACCCGCGGTCCTGAAGGAGAACTTGGAGCGGTTGTTCTTCATGCCGGAACGAACGACACCAGGCTGAGACAAACGGAGGTATTAAAGAGGGATTTCAGGATCCTGGTGGAGACGGTACGCAGCACATCACCCACAACGAGGATCATAGTGTCAGGACCTCTTCCCACTTACCAGCGAGGGGCTGAGAAGTTTAGTAGACTTTAGCTCTAAATGAATGGTTACAGTCATGGTGTCGAGAACATAAACTTCTCTTTGTTAATAACTGGAACTGTTTCTGGGAGCGTCCTAGGTTCTTCCGCCTGATGGCCTGCACCCCAGCAGAGTTGGAGCAGCAGTGCTATCAGATAACATCTCTAGGATACTTCACACCATCTGACTGGTAAGACATCAGGAAATCTTCGACAATGAGAACACGCATACAACAGACCAAATAGTTACAAGTTCACACACAGCCCAGTTTATAGAAACCGTATCTATCCCTCGTAGTAAAACCAAGAAGTAAATACACAAGATCCAGAAACAATCTCATTGAAGTTAAAACTGAAAATGCCAGATAAACAAACACCAAAAAGTTTTAAAGTTTGGTCTTTTAAACATTAGATCACTTGCACCCAAAGCACTGATTATAAATGAGATGATCACAGAGAATAATCTCGATGCACTCTGTCTCACTGAGACCTGGATTAAACCAGGTGATTATATGGGTCTAAACGAGTCGACACCGTCAGGATATGTTTATAAGCATGAGCCCGTCAGACTGGTCGTGGGGGTGTAGGAACCATTTATACTGCTTCTCTTAATGTTAGTCAGATGTTAGGATTCAGCTTTAAATCATTTGAAGTGCTCGTTCTTAAAGTTGTACTTTCGGACATACGTAGTAAACTCGCTCTGGTCACCGTGTACAGACCCCCAGGGCCCTACGCTGATTTTCTTCAAGAGTTTGCTTGTTTTCTATCAGATCTCTTGATCAATTTTGATAAAGTGCTGCTTGTAGGAGACTTTAATATTCATGTAGATGATGTAAACGATGCTCTAGGATTATCATTTGTTGACTTATTAAACTCTTTTGGGGTTAAACAAAACGTCACCAGACCAACTCATCGCTTTAATCACACACTAGACTTAATAATATCACACGGAGCAGACGTCACTGATATAGATATTTTACCTCAGAGTGATGACATCACAGACCATTACCTCATACTGTACACACTACCGGTAGAGCAGATTAGCCGTGTTGCACCACGTTATCGACCTGGTAGGACTATTGTTCCAACCACTAAGGACAGATTCGTAAATAACCTGCCTGATTTATCTCAATTTCTCACTAAACCCATAACTACTATTAATCTTGATGAGATAACTAAGAACATAGACCTTATCCTCACTAGCACATTAGACACCATTGCCCCTATCCGGTTAAAAAAGGTTAGAGACCAAGCACCTGCATCTTGGTATAATAGTCATACACATGCCCTCAAGAGAACAGCACGTAATCTGGAGAGAAAATGGAGGAAAACTAAATTGGAGGTATTTAGAATCACAGATAAAGACAGTATGCTCAGCTACAGACGGGCGCTAAAAGCTGCTAGAGCTGAACACCTGAGCAAACTTATAGAAAACAACAAAAACAATCCCAGGTTCCTTTTCAGTACAGTAGCTAAACTAACTACAAATCAGGGCTCTGAAAATTGTGTTCCATCACAGTTTAGTAGTGAGGACTTTATGATTTTCTTCACTGAAAAATAGATAACATTAGAAAAACAATTGTGGCAGTTCAACCTCTTACAGCATCTCCTGAGACAGTGTTACCTTCAACTCCACAACTCCACTGTTTTACATGTATAGGACAGGAAGAGCTGTATAATGTTATTGCCAAAGCTAAATCGACAACATGTCAGTTAGATCCAATTCCTACTAAATTACTGAAGGAAGTGTTATATACAACTGGTGAGCCTCTTCTAAATATTATTAACTCCTCACTATCTTTAGGTCACGTCCCTAAATCCCTCAAGTTAGCAGTTATTAAGCCCCTCATTAAAAACCTAATCTGGATCCAAACACGTTATCAAATTACAGACCAATTTCAAATCTCCCATTTATGTCTAAGATTTTAGAAAAGATTGTCGCTGCACAGTTATGTTCCTACCTGCAAGAGAACAATATCTTTGAAGAATTTCAGTCAGGTTTTAGGCCCCATCATAGCACAGAAACTGCTCTAGTTAAAATAACTAATGACCTGTTTTTAGCTTCAGACCAAGGCTTCATCTCGCTGTTGGTTTTACTAGATCTTAGTGCTGCATTCGACACTATAGACCATGATCTCCTCCTAGATCGCTTACAAAATTACATCGGCATTCAGGGACAGGCATTAAGCTGGTTTAAATCCTACCTGTCCGATCGTTACCATTTCGTAGATTTGAATGGAGAGCTATCCAGGCTAATGCAAGTAAATTATGGCGTGCCGCAAGGTTCAGTTCTAGGACCCTGCTCTTCACAATATACATGCTTCCGTTAGGAAATATTATTAGAAGGCATGGAATTAGCTTCCATTGTTATGCTGATGATACTCAGCTATATATTTCATCTAAACCAGGCGATACAGCTCAATTAACCCGGATGACTGAGTGTGTTAAGGAACTAAGAGATTGGATGACCCATAACTTTCTACTTTTAAATTCTGATAAGACTGAGATTTTGCTCATCGGCCCAAAAACTGGTATACAGACGCTCCAGCATCTCAACCTGCATTTAGACGGATGTTCTGTAACCACTAGTTCAACGGTAAAAGACCTGGGTGTTATTTTAGACAGCGACTTGTCTTTCAAAAATCACATCAATCAGGTTACAAAACAGCCTTCTTTCACCTTAGAAATATTTCTAAGCTAAGAAATATGTTGTCTATATCCGATGCAGAGAAGCTCGTCCATGCTTATGACCTCCAGAATAGACTACTGTAATGCGTTACTAGGTGGATGTCCTGCTTCATTAATAAACAAGCTTCAGTTAGTCCAGAATGCAGCAGCCAGAGTTCTTACAAGGTCAAAAAATATGATCACATAACCCCGATCTTATCGTCCCTACATTGGCTTCCTGTTAAGTTTCGAATAGACTACAAACTATTACTTCTCACTTATAAAGCACTAAATGGTTTGGCTCCGTGTATCTATCCAGTCTTTTAACACGCTACAATCCGCCACGCTCCTGAGATCTCAAAACTCTGGGCTTCTAGTAGTTCCTAGAATAGCAAAGTCCACTAAAGGTGGTAGAGCATTTTCACATTTAGCTCCTAAACTCTGGAATAGTCTTCCTGACGGTGTTCGGGGCTCAGACACACTCACCCAATTTAAGTGTAGATTAAAACGTATCTTTTAGCAAAGCCTACACATAACACACATCACATCATAACCTTGTGCTCCAGAACATCTGATCACATGCACATTATCAACTTGTGCTGTTAATATCATGAACAGCAGCTACGCTAATTCCTCTCCACTGCTTCTCTTTCTCTCCCCATCCCGAGGCATCCTGAGGTTGCTCCAGCTCCAGTCACCTCCCACCTCGTGATGATTACGGACCTTTAAAGAAGTAGATGCCGAACTCACAAACATCCTGAACCATCTAGAGACGTACCAGTGCCATTTGGATCCCGCTACATGTGTGGAGTTTTGACATTGGACCTCCTGGAGTGTTTAAAGGCTCTGGCATGGAGAAGCTGATGCTGGATCTGTGGTGATCACAAATGCTGAGCTTATAAAACTCGGAGCTACTAACCATATAGACTGTTTAAGACTGCAGAAAGAACATTACTTATAATCTTATACTCCAGTAATCATGTTAGTTCTCACTCTCCAGTGTTCTGTATTGTTGAAAGATTTATGATCAAACTCTTGATGTCACCCAGATGAGGATGGGTTCCCTTTGAGTCTGGTTCCTCTCAAGGTTTCTTCCTCATAACATCTAAGGGAGTTTTTCCTTGCCACAGTCGCCACGGCTTGCTCATCAGGGACAAATGCACACCATTCACCATCACTGTTGATTTGTGTAAAGCTGCTTTGAGACAATGTCTGTTGTGAAAAGCGCTATACAAATAAACTTGACTTGACTTGACTTGACTTGTATTTATATTTTATAAAACCTGCAATTTCATAAGGATGTGTAGACTTATTATATCCACTGTATTTCCGTATGTGTACTATACAATTTTTCTGTAACTTTTTTTTACTATACTTTTTCTTAGTTCTTTACTTTCCTCGGAAAGCCTGCACTCTTGGTACCATAGTACATTTTTGTTTTTTAGTCGGATGTATTAATAACTTTATTATGGAGATGTTTTACCCAAATCTTATATAGAAACATTAATTACAGGATTCCTCTTTCATACCACACTTCTAACGTGTGCAAACAATGTGCACCAAGACTAATTTTGTTTTTTATTCCAATTTACTTTATAGAACTAATCTTTAAATCTTCATTCTGCCTCCTTATCTCTAAAATAAAGGGATACAAAAAAGGCAGACCTTTTACTCTGAGTGTAGAGCGGAACTTAAATACACACAGAGATACTGAACAGCTGAAAACCGAAAGTTATTAGTGAAAGGCAAATGGACACTCTAGCGACATCTGGTGGATAAGAAAAAGACAGATAAAGAAAATAAAAAAAGGGTAGAATCCAGAAGTACAGTGGAACCCCGTTGTACGAGCAACCTATAGTACGAGCAAACGGAGATACGAGCAACCTCGCTCGCAAAATTTGACCCTGTTTCACGAGCAAATTTCGAAGGCACGAGCAAACTCACGCTGCCGGTTCCCTGCCGGCGGAGGGTCGCATCAGTCGCTTAGTTGATGACGTATCACTCAGTCGCTCCCGTTGTTCAGTGCAGCAAAAACATAACTGTGGCAGTGGGGCGTGGCGGCTGGACCCGCCCTCCATTCACCATTTGTGAATGGAGGGCGGGTCCGGGAGCAGATAGGCAGGGGATTGCCTCACCTGAAGTTAATGTGACCTAATGATTGTTCTCTCTTTTCAAGTGATCGGAGGGTGCATTTAAGGAGGAGACCGTGTGTGTGTGTGTGTGTGTGTGTGTGTGTGCGTGTATGTGTGTGTGTGTGTGTGCATGCGCATGGGCGCGCCAGAGATGTGCTGCGTGGGGCACTAAGCAGACCGACACAAAAAAAAACAAATAAAAGTGGATGTGAAGCCTTTGCACCTGACCTGTTGTGGCGTTCCTTATTTCTGTATTCATATGCTCTCCCACAGTAACTTTTTTTAGTTTTATATTTTTATTTCACTAGAACTTTAGAAAAATGTCTCCCAAGAAAATCAGTGATGGTGCTGTGAAAACGAAAGTAAATAGAATTACATGGAAACCGAGGAGGTTACGAGCGTGGTGCGCGTCTCACACTCGCAATCAACCACTACCACATGAGTAAGTGTTAAATTATGTTTATATTACGGTAATTTGCTGTGTATTTTTAAAAAAAAATAGACTACAAATACTTTTTAAGTGCAGAAATAAGCGATCGAATGAGATCTTGGAACGGATTAAATCACTTTTACATTCATTTCTATGGGGAAAATTAGTTCGAATATACGAGCAAATGGACACACGAGCAATTTTCAAGAACGAATTATGCTCGTACAACGGGGTTCCACTGTATTCCCAAATCTTGACAGCTAAAACCACTTGTATATTGCTGATAAGTCTGTGGCATTAGTGTTCTAGGGCAATAATGAAAGTTTGCCAACACACAAAAAAAACAGTTTTAACCTGGTTACGAAGTAGCAAGCATAGAAAGTGTGAAGAAATCTGACAATCTAATTAGGATTTTGTTTAACGTTTAGCTGTTTGCATTAGGGTGCTAACCTAAGGCGACGTTCACTGTCACTCAGAGTTTTTCCATTAAGCCCACACATAAATGAACTGAGTCCCCTGCTAACCCACAATCTCCTCTGGGATTCTTAAATAGAAGAAAACATGGCTAAAGTCAGTCTTATTAAATGCTAAGTGGAGTGAAGCAGAATCAGCCACAGGTCTTTTTAATCTGAAACTATCAATGACAATAAAGCTGGTAGTGTAACCCTGAGATTAAGGCAAATCTGTGAGGAAGCCAATGTCAATGTGAAGCCAGGAAAGTGTTGGTGCCAGCAAAATAAATTAATGGTATTGAGCTGTTCTTGTAATGTTGAGAGCAAACACTGCTTTAAACATGTCACATGTATTTTACAGCACAGTACAAGTCTTTCTTTACATTTCCCAGTGATGTTAGGTCACTGGGGTCAGAATGCAGAGTCAGCCATGTTACCATGCCCCTGGAGCACAGAGGATTAATGGCTTTGCTCAAGGGCCCCAAGAGTTTCAGCTTCGCAAGATCAGGGCTCAAACCATTTACATTTGCTGCATTTAGCAGACGCCCTAGTTCAGAGCGACGCACAAAAAAGCTTTTGTATGTTTTGTGCTTTTGAACCCCTGACATTTCAATCAGCAACACAGGTCAGCCATGGTATGCCAATTTCCTTTGGTTAAACGTTTTGCCAGAATCAAATGAAACCTTCTGCCTTTTACACTGAAACCACTGGACTAAGCAATCAATGTGGAAAGTTATACATGACAAACCCAGTTCCAAAATATTGGGATGTTCTGTTATTGAATATTGATGTTGTGTTAAATTAAAATAAGTTGCAAATCTCATTGTCATTTTATTTACAATAGAACATAGAAAACATCAAATATTTAAACTGAGACAGTGCATTATTTCATAGGTTAATGTTAAATTTGATGGTCGCCATACATCTCAAAAAGTTAGGATAGTGTGACAAAAGGCTGGAATAGTAAGTATTGCTAAAAAATAAACCTCTAAAGAAACATTTTGCAACTCATTAGGTTAATTGGCAACAGGTCAGTAAAGTGATTGGTTAGGAAAAGATCTCAGAGAATCTGAGTTAGAAGCACAGATGGGAAGATTCTCACCAGGCTGTGAAAAACTGTGGAATTTCAGAATAATGTTCCTCAACATCAGATTAAAAAGACTTTAAATATCCCTTATCTATAGTGTGATCATCATTAAAAGATTCAAAGAATTTGGAGAAATTCAAAAAAGAACAAACGACAAGGGTGAAAATCAGAATTTCAGGGCATCAGGGAAAGAATAATATGAGAAAGAAGACTCAGGACTGTTAAGCAGCTTCAATCCTGTATCAAACACAAATGAGACAAAATTTCTCTCTCAAAACTCCATCAAATGACCTCCTCTGTTCCCAGATATATAAGGAATGTTGTTGTACACTAAAACATAGAAGAATATGTGGATAAGGGTGAGTGTTTAGGATGAGGTTAGGACACAGTTATTTATTGAAATGTAAATATTATTTGTATGTCTTGTAGTATTGCTAGGTGCAGATATATAAATATAAGGAGATATACATATTTATAGTGACCAAAACTTAAGTCAAACTAACTTTGTTCATTTCAGCATAACAAATCTCATTATGATAAATCTCAGTATAACAAATCTCCTAATAGTTTATAAAGTAAACATTATGTTTGACAAAAAACTAAAAATTCTATAAAACTCATTCATTAGTATTATAGATTTTGCATAGAGAATTACTGTTACAGTTCATGGAGAAATAAAATTTGACTCCTCTATAATTTATTTTTATATATTACACATACTTTTCACTTTGCATCACATAATTTCACAAGTGAGTAAGACCCTACAAACAATCCAGCATATAGAGGTTGAGTGAATGTGGTGTGGACTCTGTGGAGGAGCCTCATTGTATCGGAGACGCTGTAGAAGGACAGAGTTCCTGCACTGTGATCCACATACACTCCTATTCTGGAGGACGCTGGACCTCGCAGCTCAGTCTTAATGTTGTTGTGCCAGAAAGAGACAGAGGAAGAAGAACACTCCAGACTCCAGGACTGACTGTTGAATCCAAACCCACACTCATCACCTTCTCCTTTCCTGCTGATCTCTTTATATGAGACTGATAGAAACACAACACCACTTTTCCACTCCACCTCCCAGTAACAGCGTCCACACACACTCTCTTTACACAACAACTGAACCCAGAAGTCAAATCTCTCTGGATGATCAGAGTATCGCTGCTTTTTCTCACTGCATCTCACGACTCTGTTCTTCTCAGACAGAATGAGTTGAGGATGTGCTGTGTTGGGATCCAGAGTCAGATAACAGAAATCTAGAACAATAAAATGTGCACAGGTTTGATGTTAATCACAGGATTTATAATAAGTGTGTGTGAGACACCTGTGTGTGTTTCTGTTCTCCTAATGCTGCTCTACATGAACTATTTTAAATATTACACATCATCAGTCATCAGGGAGAAATGGATCAGATTTAGATCATCAATACAGACATGTTTACACTCTGTGTGTGTGTGTGTGTGTGTGTGTGTGTGTGTGTGTGTGTGTTACACCTACACTGCAGAAAATCTGCTCTGCTCTTTGGTTCTGTGAAAATCATCAGAACTGCTGCAGCTGTTGAGACACAGAGACAAAATGGAGACTGAAAAATGATGTGGAAACATTTTACATCATAAATATGAAAGTTGTGATTCTTTGCTGGTAACAGACGCGTCAGTGACGTCACCAGTGAGGAAACTTTCCAGATCTGAATTGAAGCATCAACTATGATATTCTAGATTAGATCTTCTGACTGTCTGGTGAGTTTATCTTAATGTAATTCCATTTTTTTGGTCACCTGCCACTTCCCACCCAACACACAGCTCTACTTATAAGACAGTTATCATCTGGGGAGAGGAAACACTAATACCTGCTTCCTCAGAGACATGAGAATCCACACAACTGCATCTTTACAATCTGCTGCTCATGATGTCTCACAAGGCAGTGGAACACACTCAGAGGAGAACGCTATCTACCTTCTTCGGCATACGTGACCTCCACTTATTCCTGTTCCATTAATTATCTCTCCATCTGTGATACACAACATATAAATAATTTCCAACACAACTATTTGTTTACCTTGTGGACGGATTTTGTTGAAATCCTCCTGACAGATCTCCTCGACTCGTTTTTTCAGATCTGAGACAGATTTCCTCACTCCATCAAATGAGAGATGTTGATTGACAGTGAAGCTGGGTGAGTCGTCACATCCAGGAGAAACACAGAGAGACGGGAAACTCTACAGAGAGGAAACACATCATAGAGAAGGAGAAAAGTGTAGGAGAGAAACGAATGAATCTCAGACTGAATCAGACCAAAGACACACTTGTGATCTCAGACAGGAACATTTATTGCTGTAATGAGCTTTTAGGAGGAAGCTTTGTGAGGAACAGCGCCCTCTGTAGATCAGACAGTGAGTGTTACCTGGAGGAAGTGGATGTGATCAGGTGTGTGTGAAAGCTGCTCCAGATCACTGACTCTCCTCTGAAGATCAGTGATCTCCTGCTCCAGATGCTTTATAGGTTGTTCAGCTCGACTCAGATCAGCTTTTTCCTGAACTCTGATCATCTCCGTCACCTCCGAGCGCCTTTTCACCAGGGAGCTGATCATCTCATTAAAGATCTTCTCATTATCATCTACTGCTGCCTGTGAACGCTTCTGTTAGAACACACGCACAAAATGTGTTTAGTGAGTCTCATTATAAATGTGTGTGTTTGTGTGTCTGTGTGTCTGTGTGTGTGTGTGTGTGTGTGTGTGTGTGTTCATTACTCACCTTAATATTGTCCACAGTCTGTTTCAGCTCCTGCACCTTCTTCTGCTTCTCCTGGATCTTCTGCTGGGATTTAATCTGCTCCTCCTTCAGTTCATTCTGAGACCAAATAAAATACATTTCAGATAGATTTTATTGTGTTCTACAGAATTATAGTAATGGGTTACTGTCTGTATGGAGTTTTACATGTTATATGGTTATGTGTGAGAGTTGGATTATTTTTGACAGAAGGAAAGTGAGTGTGACGTAGCTTCCTTTTGATGATTGTTTGCCCAGAATTTTGTGTTTGTATCGCCGTTTAAATTTTTATAGTTAGTTTTTTTTTCTCAGCACTTTAAAATCTTAAAATATCCTTTTGATTTCCTGCATCATCTACTTGCCCGTTAGCTTCGTTTCTTCTCTTTTTGCTTTTGGAAGAGCGCTTTTTTCCCTGTTCGTGGGTTTGAAAGCAGTGAGCGGAGACCATTCCCACCAGAACTACGAACAAACACTACAGTAACCACATTAAGGTACGTAATTTCTCTGCTCTGGTGAGCATCCAGCTCATTCAGTGTGTGAAGTGTGACATGTTTAGTCAGTCTTTTTCCTTTGCTAACAATAATTTTATCTGTGAAAAGTGTAAGTTAGTTTGCTCTTTGATGGAGAAGATCTTAACATTAGAGGAGCACATCCAGAGTCTAGAGAGAAGTAGAGAGTACGAGAACACTCCAGGTTTTGTAGGGGAAAGTCTGGATGCTCACCAGTCTGGAGCTAATGCTAAGGCTCGCCCACGGGAGCACCTTTCCTCTCCGCTTCACATGTCCAACAGATTTGCTCTCATCTCAGACAGCGTGGTGCAGTGCAAGATGTGATGAGGTCACTGAGGTAAGATGGCACTGGTCCATTTTTGGCCTTGTAGGCAAGCATCAATGTTTTAAATCTGATACGTGCAGCTACTGGAAGCCAGTGAAGAAGCAGCAGTGGGGGGTGGTGTGGGAGAACTTGGGCAGATTTAACACAAGACGTGCAGCTGCGTTTTGGATCATTTGCAGTGGACGAATAGCGTTCAGAGGAAGACCTGCAAGTAGAGAGTTGCAGTAGTACAGTCTTGAAATGACAAGAGACTGAACAAGCACCTGGGCAGCCTGTGTGGACAGAAATGGTTGAATCCTTCGGATGTTGTAGAGAAGAAATCGACAGGAGTGAGCCACATTAGTGACATGTGGGAAGAAGGACAGTTCATTGTCCATAGATACCCCAAGGTTACGAGCAGTGGCTGAAGGGAAGAGCAGAGAATCATGAAGTGTTATTTGGAGATCTGAATCACCTGGGATGACCAGCAGTTCTGCTCACATCTACTTAGGAATAACGTTTTTTAAATGTATCAGTCAGGGTTTAGGCCTTATCATAGCACAGAAATGGCACTAGTTAAGGTAGTAAATGACTGTTATTGGCCTCTGATCAGAGTTTTGTCTCTTTACTTGTTTTGCTCGACCTCAGTGCAGCTTTTGACACTACTGATCATACTCTACTGCTTGCTAGACTTGAGAACGTTGCTTGAATAAAGGGAACAGCTCAGGTCAACAGCTTAGGTCTTATTTGACTGATCATTATCAGTTTGTTGATGTAAATGGTGAGTTCTCCACACTCTCTGATGTAAAGTTTGGTGTTCCACAAGGATCAATCTTATACTACTGTAACGATTTACTGTCTGGGTGTTGGAGTAAGTGCATAAATAAGTTTCAGTTAGTTCAGAATGCAGCAGCAAGAGTCCTTCCAAGATCTAGAAAATATGAGCACATCAGCCCTGTTTTAATCATCTACACTGCTCCCAATTACATCTTACACTGATTATAAAATACTACTACTGACGTATAAAGCACTTAACGCTCTCACGCCACAGTATCTGAGTGAACTTCTGTACCAATATGATCCTCCATGCCTACTTAGATCAAAAGGTGCAGACTATTTGTTGGTACCTCAAATAATGAAGACTCCAGCAGGGGGCAGATATTTCTCTTATAAACCCCACAGTTATGGAACAACCTTCCAAATAGTGTTCGGGACTCAGACACAGTCTCAGTGTTCAAGTCGAGACTGAAAACGTATTTATTTAGTCAAGTCTTTTATCAGTAAATTTTTCTTAGGTAAAAGGTCTAGATCTGGGGGGATCATGGATATTGAGTGTTTGGTGAACTGGGATATTTGTATGCTGTCGTCTCCTCACTCTCACACGTTCACTCAGGTTTGTTGATGGTGGTGTGGTGGGTCATCTCTTATCTCAGAGATCCCTCATGTCTGTGTTTCCTTCTGGTTCTCTCTATTTGATATGCTGCTATAGCGAGTCTTCAACACCTTGGGTGGGTCCATGAAATTCCGGAGTAAGAACGGGAGCTTTGAGGATGGATTTGGACTGTAGTTAATGTCAAAAGTTTGCTACATTGAATCAGGACTATAATTTGCTTCTGATCACCATTGCTGTTCCCCGCAACATCATATATCTGCAATAAATGGACATTCCATGCAACCCAAATGAGAATGGGTTCCATCTTGAGTCTGGTTCCTCTCAAGGTTTCTTCCTTATGCCATTTTTTCTGCCATTTTGGTAATCATGCCCCCAAGACGGGGCAATCACTGGGCAGAGACCCGCTCCTGGCACGTTCTCTCCGTAAAGCCCCCCGGTGTGACCTACAAATCCTCTGGTATCTCTGCTCATTTTGGGGTCAGAGTGCACTCGACCCGGAGTGTGGCAGCCTCTAAGGCTTGGTCCTCTGTAGTGTCCCTCCAAGACCCCTGGTGACCTTCATCAAGTTTTATAAATTTGATCTCTGTGACACTCCTGGCACCTTTGTCCTTCGACATAGCTGTGCCAATACACACTAGTTAGGGACCGGTCAGTCTGGCAGCATGAACTCTCATTCCCAAAGCATTGCGTTGCAGCTCCTGCACCTGACCGGGAATGTCTTTAGGTTATGTATTTAACCCTTATGTATGTAACCCTTTAGGTTATGTATGTTCCCTGAGGGAACGAGATGCTGTGTCCCCTTGCCATACTTTCACGTCCCTGCAAGCATGTCCTTCTCTATTACTGAAGCTGGGGGCGGCTTCACTCCATGTGGGTTTTTGTAGCTTCCTTGTCATGACGTCACCCTGCCGGTGACGGTGTGCATCCCCTGCTGTTCGAACGCATGTACAGACACAAAAGAGGGAAGCGCTTTAAGGTTAAGCCCAAGCATTCATCTCGTGAATGTCCATTCCCTAACAGAACGGATGAACAACTTCTCCTCACCCGCATCAACAAGGACTTTTCAAACTCTGCTGCATTGTTCTTCACTGAAACCTGGCTGAGTGAAGTCATTCCGGGCAACATGCTACATCTGCTGGGCCTCCACCTGTGCAGATTGGATCGGATTACGGAGTTAACTGGGAAAACGAGAGGTGGTGGATTGTGTATCTATATCAACGAAAGTAGGTGTTTAGATGTAATAAGAGGGACTGTTCATAAACTGTAAACCTTTCTCCTCACTGCGGGAGTTTTCCTCTTTCATTCTTGCAAATGTGTTTGTGCCTCCAGACCTGTGCATGAGTGCAGCGTTGCAAAAGCTGGCTGAACAAATAAATGAAATGGAGCAAAGGTACCCATACTCTATTTTAATCATTCTTAGAGACTTAAACAAAGCAAATCTTTCTGTGAACTGACAAAATACAGACAGCACATTACGTGTCCCACCAGAGACAGTAATATATTTGGATCACTGTTACACCCCAATAAAGGATGCATATCACTTTGTCCCACCAGCAGCTTTGGGGCTCTCTGACCACTTTCTAATTAATCTCAAAAACAGTTTCCAGCCAACGACCCAGTGTCAGTATGGACTGGTCTGAGGAACATCACCAAGTATAAGACACCACCCCCTCAGTCTGTGGAGAGTCAACAACTGGCTGAAAATCTGTGTACATCTATAACTGACTGGTTTGGTTCAGCTACCAAATCAGACATTAAGAGACTAATTATAGGTGGATTATAGGTGGATTATAGGTGCCGCACACAGCACTACAGGTCTTTACTCATCCAGAGTGGAGAAAAGGGCTAAGTAAATCACTTTAGACCCCACACACCCAGCCCATTCTCTCCTCCAACTGTTGCCTTCTACTGTACAATGATATTGCAAGGAGATTATAATAAAGCTCATTGCAGTAGCTGAAGTGAATGTACAATTAACACGGTAACATGGTGAGGTACATATGCTCTGACTGAGACAAATTTCAAAGGAGATGAAACTCTGTGGTACTATATTTCATATATTTAATCTAAATGTTAGTATTAAATGAACCCAGCCATTAGGGGGGCACAAGCCAGTGCACTCTGAGTGCCGGTCCCAAGCCCGGGTAAATGGGGAGGGTTGCGTTAGGAAGGGCATCCAGCGTAAAACATGTGCCAAATCAAATATGCGGATCACAAATGAGAATTTCATACCGGATCGGTCGAGGCCCGGGTTAACAACGACCGCCACAGGTATCGTTAGCCGACAGGGTCCCGGTGGAAATTGGGCTACTGTTGGCCGAAGGAGGAGAAGGAGAGGAGGAAGACGTCTACAGAGACGGCAGGGAAAGGAGCAGTGTAGGAGAGTAGAGGTTTGGGTTGGTACTTTAAATGTTGGTACTATGACGGGTAAAGGGAGAGCGGTAGCTGATATGATGGAGAGGAGAAAGGTAGATATGTTGTGTGTTCAGGAGACCAAGTGGAAAGGGAGTAAGGCCAGGAACATTGGAGGTGGATTTAAACTGTTCTATCATGGTGTGGATGGAAGAGAAATGGTGTAGGGGTGATTCTGAAGGAAGAGTACAGTAAGAGTGTAGTGGAGGTGAAGAGAGTTTCTGATAGGGTGATGATCGTGAAGGTGGAAGTTGAAGGGATGATGATAAATGTCATCAGTGCCTATGCTCCACAAGTTGGCTGTGAGATGGAGGAGAAGGAAAGATTCTGGAGTGAATTAGATGAAGTGGTAGATGGTGTACCTAGGAAAGAACGATTGGTGATTGGGGCAGACTTTAATGGGCATGTAGGTGAAGGAACAGAGGTGATGAGGAGGTGATGGGTAGGTATGGTTTTAAGGAGAGGAATGTGGAAGGGCAGATGGTGGTAGATTTTGCTAAAAGGATGGAAATGGCAGTGGTGAACACGTATTTTAAGAAGAAGGAGGATCATAGGGTGACGATAAGAGTGGAGGAAGGTGCACACAGGTGGACTATGTGCTATGCAGGAGATGCAACCTGAAGGAGATTGGAGACTGTAAGGTGTTGGCGGGGGACAGTGTAGCTAGACAGCATCGGATGGTGGTCTGTAGGATGGTTTTGGAGGCGAAGAAGAAGAAAAGTAGAGTAAGGATTGAAAGAAGAATAAGATGGTGGAAACTGAAGGAGGAAGAGTAGTGTGAGGTTCAGGGAAGAGGTCAGACAGGGTCTTGGTGGTGGTGAAGAGGTGCTGGATAATTGGGCAACTACTGCAGGAGTGATGAGGGAGGCAGCTAGAAAAGTACTTGGTGTGACATCTGGAAATAGAAAGCAAGACAAGGAGACATGGTGGTGGAATGAGGAAGTGCAGGAGAGCATTAGGAGAAAGAGGTTGGCAAAACAGAAGTGGGATCGACAGAGTGATGAGAAAAGTAGGCAGGAGTACAAGGAGATGCGGCAGCAGGTAAAAAGGGATGTGGCAAAAGCCAAGGAAAAGGCATATGAGGAGCTGTATAAGAGGTTGGACACTAAGGAAGGAGAAAAGGATTTATACCGATTGGCCAGGCAGAGGGACCGAGCTGGGAAGGATGTACTGCAAGTTAGAGCAATAAAGGATGGAGAGGGAAATGTGTTGACTAGTGAGGAGAGTGTGTTGAGAAGGTGGAGGGAGTATTTTGAGCAGCTGATGAATGAGGAAAATCAGAGAGAGAAGGTTGGAGGATGTGGAGTTGGTGAAGCAGGATGTAGATAGGATTAGTAAGGAGGAAGTGAGAGCAGCGATTAAGAGGATGAAGAATGGAAAGTCGGTTGGACCAGATGACATACCGGTAGAAGCGTGAGATGTTTAGGAGAGATGGCAGTGGAGTTTTTAACCAGATTGTTTAACAGGATTCTGGAAGGTGAGAGGATGCCTGAGGAATGGAGAAGGAGTGTGCCGGTACCGATCTTTAAGCATAAGGGAGATGTGCAGACCTGCAGTAACTACAGGGGAATTAAGTTGATCAGTCACACCATGAAGTTATGGGAAAGAGTAGTGGAAGCCAGGCTGAGAGAAGAGGTGACCATCTGTGAGCAACAGTATGGAATCATGCCGAGGAAGAGCACCACAGATGCCTTATTTGCTTTGAGAATGTTGAGGGAAAAGTATAGAGCAAGTCATGAGTGCCCAGAGAGGAGTTGTGGTATTGTAAGAGAAAGTCGGGTTGTACGTCGCTCTGGATAAGGGCGTCTGCTAAATGCCGCAAATGTAAATGTAAATGTAAATGTGTGACAACAGTGAAGTGTGCAGTAGGAATGACAGACTGGTTCAAGGTATTTACCTTTCACTCTTGCAGATACCCTAATATCACAAATCACTCCTGTCACTCTTCTCCACCCACTCCACCCTGCCTGCACTCTCCATTACTTTGCACTGTTAACCCCAGGTACATGAACTCCTCCACCTTCACCACCTCTACTTCCTGCAACCGCACCACTTTACTGCCCTCCCTCTCTTTCACACATGTACACTGTGTTACTTCTACTGACTTTCATTCTCCATCTTTCCAGCATGTCATTTGCAAACCATTTTTATTCGTATTATTCCATTGAGACTCCTGTCTGACCTTGTCTATCAACCTGTACATCACTGCAAACAGGAAAGGGCTCAGAGCCGATTCTTGGTGCAATCCCAACACCACCTCGAACCAGTCTGTCATTTCTACTGCACACTTCACTGCAGTTACACTGTCCTCATACATGTCATGCACCACCCTCACATACACATACACCAGACAATACCACCTCTCGTTTCTCAGCACCCTGTTGTATGCTTTCTTTAAATCCACAAACACACAATGCAACTTATCTGTCCTTCTCTATACTTCTCCATCAACATCCTCAAAGCAAATAATGCGTCTGTGGTGCTCTTCCTCAGCATGAAACCATACTGCTGCTCACAGATCACCTCTTCTCTCAGCTTGGCTTACACTACTCTTTCCCATAACTTAATGGAGTGACCGATCAACTTTATTCCACTGTAGATACTGCAGGTCTGGACATCTCCCTTGTTCTCTTAAGATCGGTACCAGCACACTCCTTCTCCATTCCTTAGGCATCCTCTCACCTTCCAAAATCTTGTTCAACAATCTGGTTAAAACTTCACTGCCATCTCTTCTGAACATCTCCATACTTCTACTGGTATCTCAACTGGTCCAACTGACTATCCATTCTTCATTTTCCTAACTAATCCTATTCACTTCCTGCTTCACCATTTCCACATCATCCAACCTACTCTCTTTTTCATTTTCCTCATTAATCAGCTGCTCAACACACTCTCCTCACTAGTCAACACATTTCCATCTCCATCCTTTATTGCTCTAACTTGCAGCACATCCTTCCCAGCTCGGTCTCTCTGCCTGGCCAATCGCTACAAATTCTTTTCTTCTTCCTTAGTGTCCAACTTTTCATACAGCTCCTTATATGCCTTCTCCTTGGCTTTTGCCACATCCCTCTTTACCTGTTATCGCATCTCCTTGTATTCCTGCCTACTTTACTCATCTCTCTGCCGATCCCAATTCTGTTTGGCCAACCTCTTTCTCCTGTGCTTTCCTGCACTTCCTCATTCCACCACCATGTCTCTGTGTTTTCCTTTCTCTTTTTTTAGATGTCACACAAAGTATCTCCTTATTTGTCTCCCTTATCACTTCTGCAGTAGATGCCCAATCATCCAGCACCTCTTCACCACCACCGAGCTCCTGTCTGACCGCTTCCCTGAATCTCACACTACAGTCTTCCTCCTTCAGAGTCCACCATCTTATTCTTCTTTCTGTCCTCACACTCTTTTCTTTCTTCTTCACCTCCAAAACCATCCTACAGTCCACCATCTGATGCTGTCTAGCTACTCTGTCTCCTGCTAACACCTTACAGTCCCTTTCAGGTTGCATCTCCTACATAGAACATAGTCCACCTGTGTGCACCTTCCTCCACTCTTATACGTCACCCTATGCCTATTCTTAAAATAAGTATTCACCACTGCCATTTCCATCCTTTTAGCAAAATCTACTACCATCTGCCCCTCCACAGTCCTCTCCTCAAGGCCATTCCTACCAATCACCTCCTTCTTACCTCCTTCAGAATCACCCCTACACCATTTCTTTCCATACACTCCATGAAATAAACAATTTAAACCCACGTCCAATGCTAGCACTGATTGTGAATTCAATCTTTTACATAAGTCTTAATCCTTGTTTTGGGAACCTTATGCCAAACCTCTCAACAGAGAATTTCTGTATAAAATGTATTTAGGAATCCTAAAACCTTCAACCAAAGAACCCATGAGAAAACATTTGGCTAAGAGTGTGTCAGACCCTGTTAGGGTTAGGGGTTCATGCCCTAGCACTGCCAAGCTGCCCCTCTTGGGTTCTTGAGCAAGGCCTTTAATCCTCTCTGCTCCATTGGTGCTGTAGCACAGCTGACTCAAGGGACCCCAACCACCAGGCAGATCAGTTTTGCTGGGCCCTGCAGAAAGAATACAAACATTTGCTATTAAACTAATGCTTAATTTATTTCCTTTTTATTGACTTTTGCAGTCTGCAGAGTGTTTTATTAAAAAAATACCACTTTGCCACCTTTGCACATTTGTTTCATTCAGAGTTTATTTCTATGCATGGAAATATGAAAATTTTCATTTATATGTATATAGTAATATGATATGCATGTTATTGTGTCTCCCCCTATAAATTGTCTTGCCTGAAACTGGTCCATGGTGCAAAAAAAAAAAAAAAAAAAAAATTTCATCTTTGGGGACCACTGCTTTAATGTACAGTACATGCAATGCGTAAGTACAGTTTCTGTTGGCATGGTGGTAGCTCAGTGGTAAAGGCTTGGTGTTACTGATTGAAAGGTTGGGGGTTCAAGCCCTGATATTGTCAAGCTATCACTCTTGGGCCCCTGAGCATGGCCCTTAACTCTTAGTGCTCTGAGATGCTGTAACATGGCTGAACCTGTACTCTGACCCCAGCTTTGAAACATCGCTTGGACATGGAAAGAAGGAATTTCAAGAATTTTACTGTGCTGTAAAGTACATGTGACAAGTCATTTTTTTCCTTTTTCTACTACTCCCATTAGGGGTCGCCACAGGGCATTATCCATCTCCATACCACCCTGTCCTTTACATCTGCCTCTTGCATGTTTGAAAGATCTATGAGCCTCAGCCAGTCGCATTGGTACACGAGACATAATACAAAGAGTATCACAGCATAATGGGCATCTTTTTCTTCTCAGTCTTCATCTCAAATGCCACCCCATTTTCTATTTCTCTGTCCTGGAGCAGTGAAGCAAATGAGGCCAGAAGGACAGAAGGAATTGCATTGTGTATTTGTGGATTTAGAGAAAGCGTATGACAGAGTGCCAAGAGAGGAGTTGTGGTATTGTATGAGGAAGTCAGGTGTGTCAGAGAAGTATGTGAGGGTGGTGCAGGACATGTATGAGGACAGTGTGACGTCAGTGAAGTGTGCAGTAGGTACGACAGACTGGTTCAGGGTGAAGGTTGGACTGCATCAAGGATCGGCCCTGAGCCCTTTCCTGTTTGCAGTGGTGATGGACAGGTTGACGGACGAGGTCAGACAGGAGTCTCCCTGGACTATGATGTTTGCTGATGATATTGTGATTTGTGGTGAGAGTAGGGAGCAGGTTGAGAAGAGCCTGGAGAGGTGGAGATATGCGCTGGAGAGAAGGGGAATGAAAGTCAGTAGGAGTAAGACAGAGTACATGTGTGTGAATGAGAGGGAGGGCAGTGGAGTGATGCGGTTGCAGGGAGAAGAGGTGGAGAAGGTGGAGGAGTTCAGGTACCTGGGGTCAACAGTGCAAAGTAATGGAGAGTGTGTTAGAGAAGTGAAGAAAAGAGTGCAGGCAGGGTGGAGTGGGTGGAGAAGAGTGACAGGAGTGATTTGTGATAGACAGTATCTGCAAGAATGAAAGGAAAGTTTATAGGACTGTGGTGAGACCTGCGATGTTGTATGGATTAGAGACTGTGGCATTGAGTAAAAGACAGGAGGTGGAGCTGGAGGTAGCAGAGCTGAAGATGTTAAGGTTTTCGTTGGGAGTGACGAGGATGGACAAGATTAGAAATGAGTTTATTAGAGGGACAGCACATGTAGGATGTTTTGGTTACAAGGTGAGGGAGGCGAGATTGAGATGGTTTGGACATGTGCAGAGGAGGGACATGAATTATATTGGTAGAAGAATGCTGAGGATGGAGCCACCAGGTAGGAGGAAAAGAGGAAGGCCAAGGAGGAGGTTCATGGATGTGGTAAGGGAAGACATGCAGGTAGTTGGTGTAAAAGAGGCAGATGTAGAGGACAGGGTGGTATGGAGACGGATGATCCGCTGTGGCGACCCCTAATGTGAGCAGCCGAAAGAAGAAGAAGAAGAAGAAGTTAGTATTAAATGAAGAGTGGTCATAGAAGCTAAGAACTATAGAAACTCAAAAACAGACTTTTAAATTGTTGAAGATATTATCACAGTCAACTGATAGTAAAATGCTGTAAGACATTTGTTGGCGGTTTAAAGCACACTAACTGGTTTGACCTGTTTTATGCTTTTTTTTTTTGAAAAATCGTTGTAAAAGAATAATGATGTACGGTTCTCACCTGTTTTTTACTTCTTTCTGCAGTAGTTGAAACTGTATCATGGCCTTTATGTTCATCCGTCATACATAAGTAACAGATGAAGCTTTGGTCAGTACGGCAGTAGATCTCCATCAGTTTGTCGTGCTGAGAGCAGATCTTCTCTTGGAGATCTACACAGGCTTCAACTAACTTGTGCTTCTTGAAAGCCTGAGACTGATAGTGAGGTTTAAGATGATCTTCACAAAAGGAGGCCAGACACACCAGACAGGACTTGACGGCTTTGTGTTTTCTCCCGGTGCAGGAATCACAGTCCACATCTCCAGGTCCAGTGTAATAGTGAACAGGAGAAGCAGCTTGGAGTTCAGTGTTCTTCAGTTTCTCCACCACTTCAACCAGCATGTTGTTCCTGCGTAGAACAGGCCTTGGAGTGAAAGTTTCTCTACACTGGGGACAGCTGTAGATGCTCTTCATGTCCTCCTGATTCCAGTGACTATTAATACACACTTTACAGAAACTGTGTCCACAGTGAATAGTCTGGTTCCTTCAGGAGATCCAGACACACTGCACAGATGAACTGATCCTGATTTACTGAAATACTGGCTTCTGCCATATTTATGGCTCTGTGTGTGTGTCTGTGAGAGAGAGGAAGAGAGAGAGAGGCTACGAGTTTTGTTTGTTTTCTCTGAAATGAACTTCCTGGTTCTGTGCGTGCTATAGTGTGACTCACAGAGTGGGCGTGGCTTTAAACCAAAAGCGTTCAGTCTTGTCAGGAACAGTGTAGTCTTACCTTCCACTTAGAAATATTGCTAAAATTAGAAATATGATGTCGTTACAGGATGCAGAAACACTAGTTGATGCTTTTGTAACATCTAGATTAGACTACTGTAACGCTTTACTGTCTGGGTGTTGGAGTAAGTGCAGAAATAAGCTTCAGTTAGTTCAGAATGCAGCAACAAAAGTCCTCACTAGATCTAGAAAATATGATCACATGAGCCCTGTTTTAATCATCTACACTGCTCCCAATTACATCTCACACTGATTATAAAACACTACTACTGACTTATAAAGCACTTGGCTCTCTCACGCTGCAGTATCTGAGTGAACTTCTGTACCAGTATGATCCTCCATGCCTACTTAGATCAAAAGGTGCAGGCTATTTGTTGGTATCACAAATAATAAAGACTACAGCAGGGGGCAGATTTTTCTCTTATAAACCCCACAATGGAACAACCTTCCAATCAGTGTTCGGAACTCAGATACAGGCTACGTTTACACTTGGCATTAACAGGCGATCAATGTGATCCTATCAAGCAGTTTGGATCATCAGTCAATTATGACAAGGCACATTTACACTTGGCATCATCAACTGACTCCTTTATCTGATAACGGATCGGATCCTATAACATTCCTCTCAGAAGCGCATTTACACTTGTCTTTTTAATGCGTATGTGATTAGCATCTGGAATCAGGTCGCATGTTAATGCCAAGTGTAAATTAAGCAAATCTGGATATGCAGTGTCTGGTGAACTGAGATATTTGGATGCTGTCATCTCCTCACTCTCACACGTTTACTCAGGTTTGTTGATGGTTTTCACATCACACAGGACCTGTCTTGGACCTGTCACACCAACACCCTGGTAGGCCCGGCAGCGTCTGTACCATCTAAGATGCTTAAGGGACTATATACTACCCTCTCAGGTGCTTTTTCAAGACTTTTTACACTTGCACCATTGAGAGCGTTCTGATGGGTAGCATCACTTCCTGGTTTGGGAACAGCACCATGCAGGACAGGCGAGTCCTCCAGAGGGTGGTGCGTTCAGCTGAAAGTACCATCCACACCGAGCTCCCTAACCTGCAGGACATCTACAGCACGTGGTGCAGGACCAGAGCTAGGAAGATTATGAAGGACCTCAGCCATCTCAACAATGAACTCTTTTCTTTGTTGCCTTCAGGGAAATGCTTCCACTCCCTGAAAGCGAACACAGAGAGAATGAGGAGGAGCTTCTTCCTGCAGACCATTCAGAGTTTAAACCAGAAAACACCCAGGATCTAAAAACTGGCCCACTCTCTCCATCGCCACACTTTTTCCCTG